>NC_072731.1:150778100-150995488 GCF_026930045.1 Uloborus diversus | reverse complement strand
CTTCGTTTTTTCGCTTCCAAGTAATTCCTAGAATCCATCATTTTATGAACGAAATTTTTTCAACTTTACTTTTCATAGCACTGCAGAAAAATTGAGCTCAGATGCTCAGAAGAAAAACATCTCAATCGCTCAGAAACATAAATAAAACACGCGTGCTATTAGAAAGGAACATGTCTGAATTTAATACTTATAAGACATTAACAAATACTAACTACCGATTTTTACAATCCGCTGTTTGCAGTTGAAAACAACATAATCAAAAACGAGGCTACATGCAAGTAATGGCGTAAAAAAACAGGCCCGCTCTAAGAGTCGATTACATTGAACCAATAGATGGGTTTTTCGTGACGTGAATTTCCAGACCTTTAACCTGAAAATCTCTCGCCAATTGCTGTTATTGCTTGTAATATTTTCTAAGGGCACTTTTCAGCGTCAAAGCTATTAAAAGCGAACTGAAGACGGGAAAATTTATGTACACACTTGCTATATATTTTGGATTTTACTTTTTTTCTTTAATTCATTGATGCAGGGGGTTCCGAATTTACGAGTCTTTTATGTGCTGCGGGATTTTATTATAATTGGAGGAAAGGTTGTTTTAAGTGTATCACGGTGAAGGTGGTACACACTGTGGGATGCATATAGCTGGGTTTTTTTTCTCATCGCTTTGGGTTTTTATTGTACAAATGTGTCTTAATAATAGTACTTTCATCGTAAGTAAATATTTTAACTTAATCAGTATAAATATTTTTAGTCCAGTCAATGAACACATTATAGCGTTCATGGGATATGCGATAATTTTTAACTTCAGAATATTGTTAGGGGTAGTTAGTAAGTAAACATAATAAAAGTCCCCGCCTCTAGGGAGTGAGCTAAAGGTGGGAGGGAGGGGAGAATAAAATTTTGGGTTTTTCGAGAAAATGTCGGAAACGGTGGAAAAAAATGCGTTTAAAATAAAAATTCAAGCTAAATAAACTTTCTACGAAACTGTTTCTACACATTTGTCAAACTTACAATAATTTTCCGGGTTTATGTTATTAAAAATCGATGATTTTCGGGAAAATTTTCTCTTATTATCAAAAATTTGCTCGTGCCTCTCAGGATCAGTATTCATGAAAATTGTTGACAAAGTTGTAGAGCTTTAAATTTCCTTCAATTTGATATGCTATTTGGGCATGTCCATGAAAATAGGGACATCACAGTAAAAAAAAAAAAAAAAAAAAAAAACTTCGTAGTAGCATTATTTTTTTTCTTCCGTGTGAGGTTAAAAAGACTATTTTTATAAAACTATGCACAAAAAGTTATAATCATATTTTTTGTGAGTTTTATAGGCAAATTTTGACAACACTACTCAGTGTCCATGTGTCGTTGTATAAGCAGCTCTAAAAGTTAATCTTTTTTTTTCACTTAGGAAATTAATTGTTATGTCTACAGTCTTATTTTTTATTGAAATTTAGCTTACCTAGGAAGAGATTAGACCAAAAGAGAAACTTTAAACTGTTATAATTGTCTTTTTACAATTGTTTTTAAACTAGGCCTCATACTAATGTAACATCAGTCACAAAATTGTACAAAAGCTTGCATTGCTTAAACAAAAACAAACCCAAGTTTATAAAAAGTCATATTGTCTTCATTATGATGATATCTTTAATATTAATCCCTTAAATATTTAGAAATTGTTGAATTTAATTATTTAATGTAACATCAGTCACAGTAACATCAGTCATATTTCTCTTTTCGTTAATAAACCTCAAACAAATTGCACAAAAGGTATTGACTGCTGCAGAAAGGCGAAAAATGAGGCGAGATAAATTAAGAAATAAAGGAAAACATGAAAATTACAAAAAGTAAAAGAAAGTAGAGCGGATGATAAAAAATAAATAATTTTAAAAAACCTAGCATAATTACCAAAGTTAGTTCAGAATAAAATTAAAAAGATAATTAGGTGAAGAAGTAGAACAAGAGTAGAACAAATTTAAAGTATTGAAGTGGGACTTCCCACGTTTAAATTAGCAGCTGGATTACCCCTCTTTAAAATAATAAATCCGTGATAAAAATCTGTTAGTCATTCAAAGCGGTCTTTGTTATATCTTCACAAAAAAAAACTGCAGCTCTGTAAAAAAATTTCCAGCATGAAATTTGACAAACAGATACTCCTAGTTCTTCACGTATTACTTTTGAATAAAAGTTCTACATCATCGGTACAGACATATTTCTAAATGTCACAGCTTCATGCAAATTTCAGAGCTATAACCATCCAACTTGCAGTCATGTTATAAAGAGTTATGTTTGAGTAATACTTTTTTTAATTCAGAAGCTCTAGCAGGTGTTTTAGCAACAACCCTTTTTTTTACAGTAAAGGAAGGAATCACTTCCAGCAGAACATGTTCCAAAATTGTTGACTGCAACTGGAAAACGTATTCTTGAAGAATAGTCAGTCTGAAACTCAGTCAGTTGAACAGCCAGTTTGACTTTCGAGTCAGTTTGAAATTTGTGAATGGCAAGTGTTCCATGTTTTGCCATGAAAGTGCATGTTTGAAATGCTGTAACTTTTGATTGGTTGAATAAAATATAACAAAATAGCACGTCAGATTGAAGGAAATTTAAAGCTCTACAACGATGTCATTGACAATTTTCATGAATACTAATCCCGGGAGGCACTAGGAGCAAATATATGACAAAAAGAGAGATTTTTTCCGAAACTCATCGATTTTTCATAACATATACCCGGATAACATATTTCATAGAAAGTTTATTTAACTTGAATTTTTATTTTAAACGCATTTTTTCCACCGTTTCCGACATTTTCTCGAAAAACCCAAAATTTTCTTCCCCCCTCTCTATCACCTTTAGCTCACCTCCTAGAGGCAGGGATTTTTAATATGTTTTCTTACTAACTACCCCTAACAATATTTTGAAGTCAAAAATTATCGCGTATTCCATGAACGCTACACCCCTGTTTTGAGTACTCATTGACTGGACTAGTTAATTGGCTGTTCTATGAATTATTATGCTGTTGCAATGTGAAGTTAACGAAATATTTTGTGCGTTAATATAAGTAGAAATAAGATTACCAGTTATTACGTTATTCAGCTATACGATTATAAATGTATCTTTATCCTTCTTTTAATATTTCACTATCCGTTTATATGCATTTTTAGGGAAAAAGTGGGAATATATATATATATATATATATATATATATATATATATATATATATATATATATATATATATATATATATATATATATATATATATATATATTATTTTTGCTCTCTATTACTTTATCACTTACTAGTGGTACCCGCACGACCTTTTCCGTGGCATAAAATTTAAAGGCTATTTGGTTCGCTAGTATTTTTATAGGTAATATATATTATAATAGTTTTGTTTTTCAAGAACTCTACATATTTTCGGCATATTTGAAAATTTTCCATTATTTCTGCAGGTTGATTACACTGTTTTACATCAACAGTGGTATGCCTTACGAGAAAAATGGAAAAGAAAACAAATCTATATTTACAAGATTTGTCAAAATTTGCGTATTTTTCGTTTAAAAATATAAGATCATAAAATTTAATACTACAAATGATTAATCCGTTTTCGAAACAGTACTTACCCAAAAGTATTGCACGCACTACGATAACAAATTTATGAAAATAGCCACGAGTTCATCAAGATTTGGAATTGTGCGAACCAACAGGACCGTCGAGAGTCCCCGTCAGCTATAGTCGGAAACTAGGGGTGACCTTTGAGGCCACGCGTCTTTGAATCATCACGCATATTGTAACACGCAAGAGTAAAATACGCTTTTCTTGTTTTTTCGCCATTTTAAAAATACTGCAAGCGTTTTACAACCTAGTTAATACAGCTCCAAATCTTGATGATTTCGTGTTTATTTTCATATATTTATCATCGTTGTACACTTGTACATGCAATAATTTTGGTTCGGATGTATAGCGTTTCGAAAATGAATGTATGTATTACACTCGTAAGGACGTTCTTAATACAGTAAAACCCCCTCCTAACGGACACCCCTTAAAGGTGGACACTCCTCTTATGCGGACAATTTTTAATTCCCCAGTTCCAATGCAAATAACATCATTAAACCCCTGTCCTGCGGACACCTCTCTATTGCGAACAAAAATTTTTGTCCCGTTAGTGTCCGCATTAGAAAGATTTTACTGTAGATACTAAGTAGACTCCTTTTCAGCGAACTCTTCGTTCGTAAAGTTGGTAAGTGAAGGGGGGAAAAGTGTGTATTTATAAATAATATGAGTTAGCAAGAGTGAGTATGATTATGCAGCTAATATCACGCAAAAAATAAACGAATAAATAAATTGGAATAAACTTCCAAAATAAATTGTTTGCTTCAATAATATTAAGGAAAAAGAGCTTTAAAAGAATATCCTTTTGCGAAGGAGAAATGCGAAATTGTCTCTCTCATTATTCTTAATGTTTGACAGAAATATCCAATTTGAACATTTTATTTATTTTTATCTATTCATTTATTTATTGAAAGAGGTTCGACAGAGCACTTCATTCATTTTGTACAGTTTAAAAAGAAAATAGTGTCAGTCTCTCTCCCTGGGAAAAATCGAACCCTTTTCTCGATGAAAGCAGTTAGATTTGCTTTGAGCAAACCTCATGTACAAATTCTTTTGATGTACTGCAACCTATGCATTACGTATGTAAGTTTTTCTTCACTTCGCGTATAGGCTTCTTTTATTTATTCATTTGAACGGTTCAAACGCATTTAGGAAAACGGACAGATAAAAAAATAATTGGTTTTGAAGCAAAATATTTGAATATGGCATTTTGGATCTCAGCCAAATTTTTATGTTTTTTCTCACATTAAAAATGTTGTAACGATTGGAGTAAAGGCAAAAATCAATGTTGCAATATCGGGCAAGCATGGCGGATGAAGCAACCCACTGCTATTCATTATTATTTTTTCCCCAAGGGTCATTTTAAGCAGTGTGATCTTGCACAATTATGTTTCAGAATAACGCTTTTTCTATCCTGTTGATTGGCAATGGCTGGGATATGCTCGTCCGACATGGCACCATTTTTTTTTATCCCGATCGCTACACTACTTCCCAGGTATCCAAACTGTCACATCCAGATATTTTGCTCCGGAACCAGTTGATTTGTATTTATCCGAGATTCGAGATTAGTGCACAAAATTTCTAAGGTATTTTTACTACAAGGGTAGTTACATGATTCACTAAAAATAAAAACTTATAAAAAGCTGGTTTGATTGAACTTCGTATGCATAAAAAAAATTACTAGCCGATCCCTCTAATATTTAAAAAACACACTATTTCATGAAAACAAACCATATGAAAAGCATCAATAAATCATACAACGGTAGGAAAAAATAAGATCATAATTTTCAATATTCCTTAGAAGCCCTTGACTAAAACATAATAACCAAAACAGCTTTACTACCACAAATAATTTTTACTAAAACTCAATAACAATGAACGAAAGTACAAACATAAAATTATGATTACTCAAATTCATTCTAATTCAAAAATTTATCCTGCAAAGAAAAAGAAAAAAAAGAAAGAAAAACCTTTCGAACTATACTAATAATTATCTTATGTTGACTATCCTGAAATTTCCTAAAAACGGCTAACAACAAAAATTATAATTAAAAAATACTACTAGTAATAATAATGTAATAAAGAAAAAATAAATAAGTAAATGGATAAATATTTAAGAAGAAAAATGATATCAACAACTTATCACATTTAAGTATGTACTGTTTGCACTCCCTAAATTATCCCTCCCCTTAGCCGTGCATTGGTTGAATAGCTGATAAATAGGTGCAGAAATTTGTTTACTTGGAATAAAAATATCGTTTTTAAGCGATGAGAAGTAACTGATAATAAAAGATAAATAAAAGATCAACCTTCCTCACGTCTCAAGCGCAACGATTGCGAAGAATAAATAACATCTTGAATTCTCTTCAAGTTATGCATCCACTGCCAAGGCTATGGAACGGTGTTGCACTCTGGTGATGTTATCCTGGTGTTGGTGTTAGACTTCACGGTTTCGCTGATCTTCATCGAGCTTTTGTGTTTCATTTTTATACACCCCATCACTTATTTAAATATCCTCAGCAGTTATCATTGCAATCTGCGTACTGAGAGACTTCGTGATTGAAACTCCATCTAAAGCGTTTGCACATGTTTCTGGTTGCCTTGATTTCCTAACTGCTGAGCTGAGGACAGAAAAGGCTATAGTCGATTGTCCTTTCTTTTGTATTTTAGTTTCTTTAATGTAGTGATACTAGAAGTTGATGCATTACCACCATAGAGAAATGTTGCGTTTTTCAACTTTGAAATCTTTATTGTGGTTTCTAAGACTTCTCATATGCATCTGTTTACTCTTTATGTAGATTCGTTGCTCTTTGTTTAAATAAAGGAATACCATTTAGTTTTCACAATGTTTTTAACCTTCTTTCCCGTAAAAATTCAAAAGAAAAACCAGGATAAATAAAAACAGAACGAGTGTTTGGTACTTAATATCCTGTAAAATTATCAGTGAAAAAAAAAAAAAAAACACGCTTCTATAGTTAGGGCAAACTTAACCTATCAGCGTCGTAATGCTGTGATTAGGATATGCGTAAGTATGCACAATGCTGCCATGTTAGGTTTACCAAAAGTATTTAAAAAATCTTTTGGGTTTTCATCCTCTGTCGAGGTTAGTGGTTTATTTTTATTTTATTTTTATTTATTTTTTTTTTGAAAAGTTTGATTTTACAATATTTTGTAGAACTATCATCTGTAATTTCTGCAAAATTCAGAGGAAGTGGTAAAAAAATTCAGGCACTCACTTTTGGAAACTAGGCAATAAAAGCGATGCTGAATCACAGACGATTAGAACAAACCTACAACTTCAATGACACTTCGTTATTACGGTTGTACCCAAAAGTCGTTTCTTTCCTTCTTACCTTTCATAAATGTAATCTCTCAAACTAAAACATGATCGTCTAATCGATTGGGAGAATGATTTTGATATCGTTTCACATGATTATTCGAAATAATTAGGAACTGAAGCTCAGTGATAAATGATTTTTAAAATGATGCTACTATCTGGCATGCAAAAAAGAAGAATCGATTAATTTTGGATTAACTTTTTAGTACTGAATATGCCTGTAATTTCCCTAGCGTAAAAATAAGCGCTAGTTTCGTATTAGCTCCAGAGCGGCTCTAGTAGTGTTAAGTGTTGCCATCTCAGGCGATGTTGACAAGTGCCGCCCTCTCGTCTTAAAAATTATATATATATATATATATATATATATATATATATATATATATATATATATATATATATATATATATATATATATATATATATATATATATATATATATATATTAAAGAGGAAAAAATTAGAATACCATAAACCACAAGCCCAAACATGCGCAAAGCAGCTAACAAATAAGCTATTGTAACGGATTCGGTGCGACTTCCACTTTCTTGAAATGAAAACACAGTTCTTGATAAAAACACAGGAAATTTATTTACACTATGTACAGGAAAGATCGTCAACAACTGCTAAATTATTCATCAGCAATTAAGCAATTATCACACAACACCGTAAACTCAACGTTTACACACGTATTTACTTCCAAATACGAAAACAACACAGCGAAATGCCTCGCTATAAACAGAGCAAATACACACTCTCAGTTCGAAATCCTCAATCGAAACTCAACTGTTTATCCATCGCTAACGGCTTAAATACACCGAAAAGAAATTTCTCAAATATTCCACACGCTTCTGTAAAGTAGTAGACCGTTATCAAATTTTATCAATGAACAAAAAGGAAATAGGGGTCGTATACTTTAGCCATATGAAAAAGGGGTTGTATATTCATTACGGGAAACTATTTACAGGTTACGTTCCTACAATAATTACTATTTACAGAATTTGTAACATTGCCCCCTTCCCAAGGACTGCACGTCCCGGGCAGTACAATCCCCAGAAAGGGTGTCGAACTTCTATCAAAAGTTTACAAATATTCACATTAATTAATAACTAACAGATACATAGGAAACACAATAATAACAAGAAATATTACTAAACATTAAAAGCAAAAAAATTATCTACAACTTTTATGTTATCAACCATGGTTGTTTACGTAATACTCATGAACTATGGCCATAGTATGGGGCTAACCGATCATAATATACAACCCTAGGTTTTGCATTAGGTGATTTTTGGATCCTCACTACGACGTCATTTAGTCGGTTAAGGACTTTGTAGGGTCCATCCCAATGCGACTGCAATTTGGGTGACAGACCTTTCCGTCGGATGGGATTCCATAACCAAACCTTGTCGCCTTCGTTGAATTCATGTCTAGTAGACCTTGTGTCGTATCGGGTCTTCATCTTCTCCGCCGCGATGCTGATTCGCTCTCGTGCGAAGTTATGAACGTCTTCCAACCGGGCCTGGAGATCCTGGATGTACTCCTCAGGCGATGCAGGCGCATCCGGAGGACGACCGAAGACGAGATCACAAGGTAGCCAAAGCTCTCGTCCGAAGAGCATCTGAGATGGGGAATATCCGGTAGTCTCGTGGACAGCACTGCGGTAGGCCAGCAGGAACAAAGGTAGCTTCTTGTCCCAATCCTGTTGATTTCTGGATACCATAAGCGAAAGATTATTTAGGATTGTGCGGTTAAATCTCTCCACCATGCCGTCCGATTGTGGGTGTAGTGGTGTTGTCCTAGTTTTCTCAATTCCGAAAATTTGACATAGGCCCTTAAACACAGTAGAGATGAAATTCCTCCCTTGATCGGAATGAATCTGCAAAGGTGTTCCATATCTCGAGATCCAATGTTGGACTAGAGTCTCTGCTACGGTGGTAGCTTCTTGATCTGGAATGGGATACGCTTCGGGCCATTTGGTGAAGTAGTCGATGGAAACAAGAATGTATTTGTTCCCATCAGCAGTTCTTGGTAGAGGACCCAGGATGTCGATCCCAATTCGTTCGAAAGGAGCTCCGACGTTGTACAGACGTAGCTTCCCTCTGCTTCTTTTCTTCGGTCCTTTACGAGCAGCACAGGCGTCACAAGAATGGCACCACTTCTCCACGTCATCCTTCGCCTTGCTCCAGAAGAAGCGCTCCCGAACTTTATTGAGGGTTTTCAACACACCAAAATGTCCTCCAGTCGCACTACTATGTATTTCTTTCAGAACATCTGAAATCCTTGATCGGGGAAGTAGTAACTGCCACCTAGACGTTTTGCCGTCCTCAGATTCCCATTTTCGGTACAGTACGCCGTTCCGTAAATGGAGTGAATTCCATAAAGCCCAGTATCTTTTTGTTGCAGGACTAAAGATGGAAACGTCCTGCCAGCTAGGTCGCCGACTGTCACTCTCCATGAACTCCAAAATTGGTTTTATGTCGGGGTCTTCAAGTTGATCTTTTCGAACTTGGTCGTCACTCCATGGATCAGGTTCTGAAGATGTTGGAGTCACTGTCACCTGATAGGCAGTAGGGCTAGTCGTTCCATACTGTTTCTCGATTCGGGAACAATAATTGCATTTCTCAGGACAGGGTCTCCTTGATAAAGCGTCTGCATTACCGTGAGACAACCCTTTTCGATGCTTGATCTCCATGTCATATTCCTGGAGCCGCTGTATCCACCTGGCTATCTGGCCTTCTGGATTCCTGAAGTTCAAAAGCCAAGTTAACGAGGCATGATCTGTCCGTAGCAGAAATTTTCGGCCGTAGAGGTAATGATGGAAGTGTTCTACATCTTTCACTATGGCCAGTAACTCCTTTCTGGTGACGCAGTAATTTCGCTCCGACTGATAAGCATTTGCTCCAGTAAGCGATGACATGTTCATTTCCGTCAATTTCTTGGGATAAAACAGCTCCGATGCCCTCGTTGCTCGCATCAGTGTCCAGGAAGAAGGATTTTTCAGGCTGAGGATAGGCGAGGATAGGCGTTGATGTTAAAGCCTCCTTCAGTCGTAGAAATGCATCTTCGCATTTTTTGGACCATTCAAACTTTTGCTTGCTCTCCGTCAGCTTTTGCAAAGGTCGTGCAATGTTGGAAAAACCCTTCACAAACTTCCTGTAGTACGTGCAGAGCCCCAGGAAACTTCGCAGCTGATGGATGTTTTCGGGACGACTCCAACTCTTGACCGCGGATACCTTTTCTGGATCGGTTTGTACACCCTCAGAAGAGATGATGTGACCAAGATAGTTCACTTCCCGGCGGAACAAATTACATTTGGACGGGCTTAACTTCAGATTGGCTTCCTTAAGCTTTTGCAGCACCTTCCTAAGATTTGCCAGATGTTCTTCGAAACTGCGTCCCACGATGATGATATCGTCTAAATAGACCAGACAGGATTCGTAGGAAAGTCCTCTTAACACTGTCTCCATAAGACGCTCGAACGTAGCTGGTGCATTGCAGAGGCCGAAGGGCATCACTTTAAACTGCCATAAGCCTTGTCCAGTTGTAAACGCTGTCTTCTCTCGGTCATCAGGGTGTATTTCAACCTGCCAGTAGCCGCTCTTCAAGTCCAGGGTCGAAAACCACTTGTGTCCGGAAAGAGTGTCCAAGGTGTCGTCTATCCGTGGAAGAGGGTAACTGTCTTTCTTGGTGATTTCATTCAGCCGTCGGTAATCAACACAAAATCTGGTGGAGCCATCTTTCTTTCGGACCAAGACGATGGGAGAGGCCCAAGGACTGGATGAAGGTTCGATTACATCATTCTCCTTCATCTCTTTCAGGAGGGTCTCAACCTCTTCCTTCTTGGCGAACGGTAGTCGTCTTGGATGCTGTTTAATAGGGGGGTGTTCTCCAGTGTAGATCCTATGCTGCGTTAAATTCGTCCGACCCACATCCTCCGATGTAGATGAAAACAGATGCTTGAAGTCGTCCACCAATTGTTCCGCAGCAGTTCTTTGATCTTTCGTTAATGGTGCACTCCCAATTAACTTCGATGTCAAGGACTCAGAAGACACAGTCTCGGGGGAATTGATTCTTCTAATGATGCAGTTTACTGGAGTACAAGTTGCTAACACTTCACCTTTCCGGATATTCCTTGGCCTTTCACTCACGTTGGCGACTCTCACGGGAATTACATCCTTAGAAAGGTCCACAAGCGTAGATGCTACCAGCACTCTTCTTAGGCTATTGCTTAGGTTAGGGTATTCAATGAGTCCAAATCGAAAACTATTGGTTTCTTCAATGGAGCCAGGTATTAATGATTCTGACCTTGAGGGAATTGACAAATCTGTTTGGGCAATTATTTGATGAGCGGATTTTACATCACTTTCTGCGGGAAAGACTGCTATGTCTTCTCTCGTCGAGTGCAGCTCGTTAGTCTTGAAGTCGAGGTTGAAGTCATACTTCTTTAAAAAGTCCAATCCGAGAATGAAGGGGTCTGTGATAGCAGCGTCGAATGCCGTATGATGGTAGGTGGCATTCCCAAACACTATTTCCAAGTCCACTTTACCGTCAATCTCGATTTTGTCACCTGTCACAGTCTGGAGACTTACGCGTGGCGATGTCCACAGCAGTTTCAATCCAAATTCACGAGCCACATCTGTCCTAACGATTGTCACATTGGCTCCAGTTTCGACAATCAGTTTGCAAGGATTCCCATTTACATGGGCGTAAATGAAAAGTCCATCACTGCCACTACTAGAAGAGGAAATCTGCAGAGCTCTGGTGGTGGTGATTTCCTTCCCTCGCGTAGCTTGGCGAGCCGGACAACTCCTTCGCAGGTGTCCTTCACTACCGCATTTCCAGCACTTCTGCTCTTGTTTCTTTTGGGCTGTTAGGCTGCTCAGATGTCTTGCCAAGTCACCGAGTTGTCTCTCGAGTTCAGCGAGGTGGGACGACCTGGAATCAGACTCATCAGCTTCCAGAGTTCGGATGGGATGGCGATCCACACGGGTTGCTTGCTGGGCGGCCTCCAACTTCATCGCATACACAACAGCAGAATTCAGGTCTTTGACATCCGCCATCCGTAGAGCTTTCTGGATTTCCGGATCTCGAACCCCGTCGATGTAATAGTTGAGTGCCAGGTTGTCTCGAACATCCGCAGGACAGTCGCAAAAAGCAAGATGAGACAGTCTCTCGATGTCCGCCGCTAGCTCTTGCAGGGTTTCCCCGGTTTTCTGGAAACGGGACTTCAACTGGAGTCGACTGAAATCTTTCTGGCACTTCTCACCGAAGCGAAGCTCCAACGCAGATGTGAGGGCGGCGAAATCCAGGCACTGGCTGTCCGGAAGGGTCTGAAGAATGTCCGCTGCGTCACCTCTCAGGGATGCTGCAAGATGGCAGGCCTTGGTAGCAGAGTCCCATCCGTTCGCTTCCGCCACTATCATGAATTGGGTCTTGTATACCTGCCACGAACTTTTCCCATCAAATGTGGCCAGTTTAATGGACGGTCGAGCAACAGATGTGGGAGCGCCAAACTGTACAGAACTGCTTTCCGCGGTCGCCAATCTCCTTTCCACGTCCTTAAAGATCTCTTCTTTAAGTAGATGAAATCTTCTATCTTCTTCTTCAAATTTATTTTCTACAGCGTTGAATCGGCTTTCAACGGTATCAAATTTTTCTTCAATAGCATCAACTCGATGCTCTATGTCATTAAATTTATTTTCCATCACAGTCTTTACCGAAATAAGGTCGTTTTTAATTTCTTCTTGGTTAGACGTTAAGTCCATTTTCAGCACAGTTAAATCGTTTTTTAACTGGTCTTGATTTGCCAACAAACTTTCAGTCAAGTCGCTTTTCACAGCATTAATTGCTTCCAGAAGTTGTTTTAATTGGTCATCCATTGCGCGATTAATCACCATAAAAACAAAGTCTATAAATTCAAAGTCTTTATGAAAAAATGTCCAAAGTCACACTTACTCCAAGAAAGTCCAGAAGAGGCCCCACGTTGGGCGCCAAATTGTAACGGATTCGGTGCGACTTCCACTTTCTTGAAATGAAAACACAGTTCTTGATAAAAACACAGGAAATTTATTTACACTATGTACAGGAAAGATCGTCAACAACTGCTAAATTATTCATCAGCAATTAAGCAATTATCACACAACACCGTAAACTCAACGTTTACACACGTATTTACTTCCAAATACGAAAACAACACAGCGAAATGCCTCGCTATAAACAGAGCAAATACACACTCTCAGTTCGAAATCCTCAATCGAAACTCAACTGTTTATCCATCGCTAACGGCTTAAATACACCGAAAAGAAATTTCTCAAATATTCCACACGCTTCTGTAAAGTAGTAGACCGTTATCAAATTTTATCAATGAACAAAAAGGAAATAGGGATCGTATACTTTAGCCATATGAAAAAGGGGTTGTATATTCATTACGGGAAACTATTTACAGGTTACGTTCCTACAATAATTACTATTTACAGAATTTGTAACACTATATATATATATATATATATATATATATATATATAATATAAAATATACATCAGAGGCGGCGAGTAGGGCTTAAAAGTGCGAGGGCAATTTTTTTTTTAGGAAGTTGAAAACTGTTTTAGGCTACCTTGAGTGACTGGGGGGGGGGGGGCTTCTGATATTTTCCCGTGTAAATGTTTTGGAATTGTAGTTTTAAAAACACCGTTGTTGTACAGTTTTGCCAACGTTTGGGGAACGGAAAGGAGTTTCCAGGGTTGTCCCCGTAATGTTTTTTTTTTTTTTTTGAAATAAAGTCTAATTACTACTAGTAATAAAAAAAAACGAAGAAGTTTGAACTGTCTTTGGTAATGTAGGGATAAGGATGGCTCTTCCCGGAAAAAAATATTTATCTAATGTCTTAAAGACGCAAATTAAAGTCATCTTTAGCAAACTTAGAGCAAGGGTTTTGGGGTTCGCTCCCAGAATTTTGGCAAAGTTTAAAACGTTATTTAAACTTCTTTTAAAACGTTCTCTTGTAGTGAATTAAGGAGAAACAAAATGGTTCGGAGGTTATTTATTTATTTATTTATTTATTTATGAACTAATGAAATCCTAAAAACTCAGTTTTGAACTTCCCTTTACGGAATTCAGAAAAAAAAAATCTCCAGATTTTTTTTTTTTTTTTTTCTGTGGGAGTCTAGCAGTTTTACGCTATCTAGGGGGATTCTTTTCCGGATTTTTTTCCCTTAAACTGGAGTCGTTTTCTGGTTTTTATGCAAATTTAGATCATCTTTGAATTTAGAGAAAGAAGGGAGTGCGCTCGGAGATTTTCTCCCAGAAAATTTTCAAAATATAAGTTTTAAAACTGAATTTTTAAACAATATTTGGTGGCGTTCGGATATCTCACCCAGAATGGTTTGAAATTGAAATCTTAACGTGGAAGCAATCTTTAATGATGAAAAAAGTGCGGGGGCAGAACAAATTTGAATTTTTCTTTTTTTGCCTTACATTTCACTATCATGAAACTTGCCGCCTCCAAAATCTGCCGCCCCAAGCGATGGTATAGGTCGCCTACCAAATTAGCGGGGCTTAATTAGCTCTGTTCTCGGCAATTACATTCATTTATTTATTTATTGGTTTAACAAGCTATTTTTTCCCTTTATCCTTTTGGTTTCGAAATTGTCTAATAGGTTGCTCTTTTTGTATTGCGTAAAAATAGCTTAATGGCAATAACTTCAAGTTTTTAAGCATTTCTGCACTTTTGAAACATCATTGTTTTACTAAACTACTATGTCTTCTCGCTATCGCTCACCACTGCTCTTAGGAAAAATTATCGCCAAACATATCTAAAATAACTTTTTTCTAATTAGAAAGAATATTCAGAATTAAGGAAGAATCTAATGACTTTACTCAGTTGACCAATACGTGTTGCAATTTGATACTTCTGTAAAACTTCCCCGGGTCGACATTCTAAGAATTTTTTTATCAGCTAAATGCATTGTATTTATTGCAGCAAAAGATAAGCCAAGAAAAAGTCGCCCATAAACAAGAATGGAGATGTTTTAACATCAGCCTATGAAATAACAAACATTTGTGACATTTGTCGCCAGTATTCCCGACACACTAGGAATAACGGCGCCCAGTCACTGTATGTTAAGTGCTTTAAATACCCCCAAACAACTCCCCTTTCACTACATTTTCTGAGTAGAGCTGTCCACTGTGTAATTCGTTCCCACCCCACCCTTTTCACTTCCCATTGTTCCGTCCTTTGGTTTTTCTTGCCAGCAGGAAAAGCTTTGTAGACATTTTCAACTGGGCTTGACGATGTGTAGAATGCCATGGAATGTTAAAAGCTTCCGTGGAAGGAACCTGCTCCAATTTGCCTCTGTTTATGTCTGGTTGCCAAAGGAAGATGGTCTTTGGTCTATATTCACTTTCCCCCAGTAATGTGCTTTTTATACAGATCGTATTAATATGAAGATAACTTAAAGCACTTGTCTACGGAATTTAATTTAACTAGTATTTATTTGATAAAGTCTTGTTCTTGGTTGAAATGCATCAACATTAATAAAAAATAAATAAATAAATAAATAAAATAAATCATTTAATGAGAACAAAGTAACCCCAGTTTGAAATTATTCTGCTTTTTGTTCCATTTTTTTTATTTTGTTGTATTTTACAAAGCATTTTAAGTTAGCTTTAAATGATTTTTGCAACAAAAAATAATAATCTAATTAACCAAACTGCTAAATTATTAAGTTTCATTATTATTTATTTCCGATTTAAGAAGCTTTTATTCTTTTTATATCTATCGTGCTCAGAAAACTGGACCTTACGTATGTCCTAGCTGTCCAAAAATGTGGACTTCCCGTCGGTGAACCTTTTGTCCGTCGGACTTTATGTCTGCTGGACGTTATGTCCGCCGGACGTTCTGTCCCTTGGATCTTCTGTCCGTTAGACCTTTTGGACGAGACCGTTCTGTCCGTGGACGTTTTGGTTTTGTGCGTTCTGTCCGGCTACCCAAAAAACGGGATCTCCTATCCGGGGATCTTTTGACTGTCACCCCTTTTAGATATGAATCTCATGTCTACTGAACATCATCCGGACAAGAAACTTAATTTTTGTACCTTATATAACCGGATTCCGGATGCATCTTCTCTTTGTTCAAAATATTTCTGATGATATTTTACTTATTCAGTGTTTTTGTAGGGAGCCAGACAGAACGTCCAAATCCAAAACGTCCAACGAACATAACGTCCGAGGGACAGAACGTCCGCCGGACAAGAGGCCCACGGACAGAAAGTCCACATTCTTCGACAGCTAGGACATAACGTCAAGTTTTCTGGGGAACCGGACAAAACGTCCACGGACATAACATCCATGACCAAAACGTCCAACGGACAAAACATCCGAGGGACAGAACGTCCGAGGGACAGAACGTCCGAGGGACAGAACATCCGACGGACATAGCGTCCAACGGACAAAAGGTCCAAGGACAGAACGTCCACATTTTTGGACAGCTAGGACATAACGTCCAGTTTTAGAAGTTTATTTCTTGAACTTCTCAATTAATTAATTACATCATGGTGCAATTACCAACAAAATAAAAGTTTTTAATATAGAATGAGTCTGTATAGATCCCCCCCCCCCCTTACACACACTGACAAGATGGAAGATAATTTAAGTATTAGGGTCCCCTATTTTGAAATAAAATGTGTTTTAAGGCAAATGTAGCGAGAAAATAACCCCCGTATTTTCACGTGATTTTTCTGTTACGGCACTTGTCGTATGGGAGAATTCGGAATTAGCCCTGCGGAATGAGATAGTTACGAATGCCTCATGAAGATTTGATCTTTTTTTTTTTTTTTTTTCCAGGAAGACAGGGTACCACTGACTATAGTGGGGGAGAATTTTTGTGCATAGGAGGGGGTTGAGGCGAGAGGGTTGGCACTTAACTTCCCCAGCTAATTCGGCACAAGCAGTAAATAAATGCGGCGTTCACGCAATGCGCATTGCTTTATCTTCTTTTTATCATCTGTTTACTTGTTTTTATTAGTATTTTTCTTTTATTGTTTTTTCTGTCTTTTAAGTTTTTATTCATTTATTTTTTGGTAATTTATTACCATTATTGTTTTACTTTTTTAATTCGCTTTTTAAAATTCCGTACTTTTTTATTACTTCTTGTTATGCATTTTATTTATCACGATGTCTAAATATTGTAGTTTTCTACATATTGCCGTTTTCCTCCCTTTTAGAAATTCAGTCCCCGCAATATTGAAAATATATTTTATTCATTTTTTGCCGATCATGGTTCATTTGTGGTTTTTTACTGTAGGCTATCCTCACATTAAAAGGAAAATTTTCTTGTGAATGAAAGCGGAAATCACGTATAATCCCGTTTTTACTCAGCTGCTACTCGCAGCGGTGTTTCTTAGAAATCACTCTCCTTTTCACCCATTTCAAGCACTTAAAATTCAACTTGTTGAAATCTTTGTGAAACGGTTTCAGAATCCTACGAGTTTCGCCTATAGAACAGGGCTTGATTTGCATGGGAGCATAGTTATACCTTCTGTACTTCTTTCCCATATCATGGGAATTTTACTTATTGGACGGAATCCTGGGCATTATTGTGCTGAAATAAATTCTGAGGAGTAAAATGCTTTTGTTGTTAGATATTTAGGGGCTGCTATGGAAGATTTGAATCACTAAAATAAGTGTACAGTTACTAACGATACATTCCTTTTAACGGAAAAACAAAGCTTGTTCGTAATGTTGAATGTACAAAATAAAAATCATTAAGGTGGTATTTGTTTCAATTTAGGAAAATAGCTATCGAAATTTATACTTTTTAAATACGTCTAAGTAGCTGTTAAATTTTGTATCCTTTTTAAATTTTTAAGGCAATTGCATCTGGAAACTCAATAAAAAAAATTGCCTTATGAGCAAGAAAGCACTGGTGAGAACAATCGCGACCTCAAAGAAAAAAATAAGAAAAAAATCAACAGCTATCCTTTTCGTCTACTGAAGTTGGGAGGTTCCATCCCCCTCCTCCCTCTCTCTAAAAAAAAAAAAAAAAACAGCATGTTAGACAGATGCAAAAAATAAATACACAAGTAGGTAAAAAATAAGGTGCTCAGACTTGTGGAAGAGAAGCAACGGTAGATAAGAGCATCCGAGCAGGCAAATACCTCCGTGTCGCCAGCGGTCATAAAAACTCGACAACTGGGGACTTGCGAAACTTTAGAAGCAGAGCAGAAGATAAAAAAGAAAGCAAAGTTTTCGTGGAATGATGGGCAACTAAATGCTAGACGGTGAGAACAATAACGTCATAAACTGTGCGGTCCAAAATGGGGCGTCTGCCCCTCGTTCTGTCTTCAGTGTCAACGCAGGGCCCACCAGCAAACAAAGACTATAGGGGTTGGCGCCTGGGCTCTCCCCTCCTCCCATAGCACCACATTTAATTGGCGATGGCCTGCAGAGCGCTTGCCCCCATGAAATGTCCAATACTGTCAGCGATCCTTTACATCACTGTCGGAAGACGTCCCCGTCAACGCGGGATCTTGGCAGAGTTATGTTTTTGTTGCCGTCTTCTTGTTTTTCGTGTTTATTGCCAAATATTATCTTACCTTTCAGGCTTTTGTATTTTATCTAGTTATGCTGCCTATCGACGTTGTTAAATTTTACTGAAATTGTCACTTATTTGCTTGTTTTTTATCTGTTATTTCCTGCATATGATTTTCTCTCCCCCCCCCCCTTTTCTTTTGCGAAGTAGTCAATATATATATATTTTTAATTTTCAATGCAATACTTCATACTTTTGTACGCGTAATTGCATTCTTAGCTTAGACTGGTATGCATGTTTCTCTACATTGCTCAAAGTTAGGCGCTTGTTCCTTTATTCTTTGTGAGCAAGAATTCTATTCAAATTTTCTATTTCAATCTTTTTAATTCATTGAGATTATCATTTTTTTTAAATAGATTTCTTTAAAAATAGAGTATTTGGAGACATTGATAACAATTGTTGTGGTTGTCTCTAAAGTCCAGGGAACTGCTTCACGCCTTTGTATAAGGGATTTGTAACTCTCTGTAGAACCTATTGTAAGAAAACTGCCAATACTAAGAAATTGCTTCGGTCATTTGTGAAAGTCAACAGACAATGCGGTTTGCTATCAATATTATAATGGCTCATGCATTCATTAAGTTTATTAGATTCTGATGATAGTCCGTTCAAGAACTTGTAATCCTCTTAGCGAATCAAAAGTATTTCAATTCTCGCAAACCTATTCCCTGTTTTGAAAGAGAAATCCCCTTTGTCAAAGGTTGCGTCTAATCACAGCATAAGAAGTGTTAATTGGCTTATGCAATTCTTAAATGGTGTGCTACCATTTCTACTGTCTTTAGTCACGAAGGATAGGGTGAGTTAGGAAGGAAACAACCATTTAATTTCCCCTCTGCACGCGTAAGCTTAAAAAGTTAATTAATAGCTATTTCTCGCCCTATAAACAATGAGTTGTGTGGTGCTATTTTTTTTATTTTATTTTTTTGACCATCTTTTTGCAGTAGTGTTTGAACTGCAGAAATATTTCTGTAATTCAAATTTAAATCTGAAACTTTCAAACATTTTAATGCCTTGAATTCTTGAACTGAATTGGCATTCTTTCAGGAATAACTTTCAAAACAGCAGAAACGTGGTTACGTACTTACGTATCAAAATTTCGTTCAAACAGTATTCACTTTGAAGTTAGTTTCGTGTGTAATAACATTACAACGTTCAATATTTTGAACGACAATGCGCATGATATCTAGCTCAGTGGCGTAGCGAGAAAAAATCCTTGGGGAGGGTTAATTTTTTCTGAAGTTTAAAGTAAAGCCATGCCCTCAAGTTTATACACTTATACTGTATATATATATATATATATATATATATATATATATATATATATATATATATATATATATATATATATATATATATATATATATATATATATATATATATACACATACATATATACATATATATTGTTTTGGGACTCATGGGGGGGTTCTGACCCCCCTACCCCCCCCCCCATGGCTACGCCACTGTAGCTATTGTAGAACTGTTAGCGAAAAATTCTGATTTCGTTTAACCTCAATCATCATGAATGTCAAAATCTTTAGTCGTGCAAGGAAATACAAATTTTAACTTTTAACAGCGGTATAGTAGTATTCTGTTTCAAAAAAAAAAAAAAAATTAATATCATACGTAATTGCATTTATTTCCACCGGACTCAATTTTGGACACCTGTCTAATACACAAAGCACAGTCAAAAATACCTTTTGAATGGGCTTTTTACCCCAAAACCCCTCCGACGCCCCCTTCGCTGCGCCACTGTTCTAGTATACAAATTAAAAGTAAACAAAGTAAACTTTTAAAAAAAAATCATTCTTCACGGCCAAACAAGATTGATAGCGTAAATGTAGAATACCTTATGAAGTTCATAAAATTGCATTTAGGTCTTTGTAAATTACCACTGGATTCTGTGGATTTTTTTTTTTTTTTTTTTTTTTTTTGAGAACGCCACAAGAGAAGCTCTACACAGTAAAAGTAGACTATAGTTTCCTCATTACATTAGTTTACTGATTCTTCAGGGATAATTTGCAAAAATTGGAGCCGAACAGCATGTCCAAATCCAAAACGTCCAAAGGAACTAGAGAACCCATATAATTTTTGAAGAATGATCATCAGGTCTAGGAATTGTTTATAAATTTGTGTAGAAAGTTATTTTTATTGTTGACGTGTAAAGATAATTATTTTATGTACAGGAATCGTATTGACTTTTTTTTTTTTTTTCGTAATTTTATTTAAACTCCAAATTACAAAAGAACTCCAAGAGAAAACAACATGAAACATTTGAAAAATGCTCAAAATGAAATAGCAATTAAGAACAAAATGTCAATCTCTGTACACAAAAATAACGAGAACAGCGATTGCATGTGAATGCATCAGATAAAATCTTGAAGCCGAACATGATGCTTCAAGCTTCTCTCAACCATATGTGGATAGTTATTAACAGAGCATAGACGTGACTAAAGAACGCTCAGAAAATCTTGAATCCAACAAAGCAGTAAAGCATATTTTCAAAAGAACGAATATTAAAGGGAAAAATAGAGAAGAAAAATTTATGATTAAGACTCAAACGAATGATTCAAGTTTTAAATGTTATGTTTTTATTTATTTTTTATTTACATTAATTAATTTATTTTTGAGCACATTCTCTATTGCACTTATCAATTATTATTAATCGTAAACGAGTGTATTTTACTCCAAAAAATAGCGTGCATCTTTTCTTTTTTCACACAAAGACTTAAAAATCTTTCCGTGGCTGACATATGACAAACGCTCTCAACAAATTTCATAAATGGAAGAGACCTTCACATACCTGGATATTTTTAACAGTTCTGAAACACTGTGGGAGGGTCCGTTGAAGAGCATACGCCGAGTGCATAATGACCGTGGCGGGAAACTTGGAAAGAGGGGGAAAAGGAAATAAACAAAGAAAAAATGACAGAGATTAAATCATTAATTACACCTTTAAAGAGCACCAGTGCTTTCAGCAAACAAAATAACCGGCAAGCCGTTTCATCAGCTCCGGCTCACACCTTCATCCTGTTCATCGCTCACGGAGGGGGCAGGACTCATCAGAATGCCCGAGCTAATGCTCCAGAAAACCATCGGGGGTTGATTAATGGTGCCAACAGTGTGGGATGGTGGCTGCTCTCGAGATTTTCTCCGCTGTCACCCCCCTCCCGGCTTTCTTAGCACAAAATTAATGGGGGGCCTGGAACGTCGAAGGATAAGTAATACGTTCTTCTGATGGCTTTGCGATTGATTGAAGGAAAGAGCGAGGCTTAATTAGTCTTGTGTTCATGAATCAAGGCTTCACTTTCCGATGCATCATACTTAATATCGAAGATGGGACCAGAGGACAACATCGAGTATTTACGCGAAGCTGTTTGTTTGGCTCATGCGATATCGGGTTAGGATTGTTCTTTGCAAAGATTATTTACGAATGTTGTTAATCATCGCCGGTTTCGAGTTTCAAGGATAAATATTTTAAAAGTTTAATTCACCATAACTGATAGTTTCATCTGAAGGAAGTTATGATTCGGAGGTCATGGCAGCTTTGAAAAATGATAACTTTCTTACGTCATGTGCGCCGTGTTGTAACATATTTATAATACAACGATTCTACTGGGCTTTGCTTATGGTTGAGAGCTGCTGTTGATAAACGAAGGTGTTCGCAATAGTTTTGTAGAAAACAGGAAAAACATACGAAAACAACTTGCACGTGATAAATCAGTCTCGACTTTCAGCCGGAAGATCATTAACCATCAAATTAAATCTAATAATTAGGTTCTAATTATTAACTTTCATTGTTACTTTTTATTCCGTTCCAAATACTTCTACAGTTTTCTTATTCGTAGAAACACAACTGATGAAATATGCTTATTGTCTATGGTTAGCAAATCGACAGAGTCATCGATTCATAGTTTATTTCGCATTTGAATGATTTCTGTGCACTGTCCATATAGTGTCTTCAGAAGTTATTAAGAATTTCTGATTTTAAATCGCGATTTCATGTTAAGGCTGTAGCACTGAGGTACAGATTTGCAGTTGGTGTTTCATGCCTACAGAATGAATGAAGAATATTTTTAAAATTCATACTCCTAAATCCTAATTAGCAATAAACGTCTTCTGTATAAATATACAGTACTGTAAAATAATGAGCAGCTTATGTGTACTTATAATTTCTGTCATTAAGATATGAGTCATAAGAAGCTAAGGGAATTAAGTGGACATTTTCAAGTTTTGAGTAAAGCGCGTTTAAAGATAAGGTCCTAAGAATGGATTCCGTTGATTTTTTTTTTCTCTAAATGATGCTGTATAACAGCACCCTCCGAGGCTACCAGTACTATCTCTTGCCCCAAGACAAAGGAGAGGTTCACCTACCATTTGTACTGGTTATTTCCATTTTTTTTTTTTTTTTGCCATTTTCATCCCTTTGTTTCTCACTGCCTCATATGTGGCAAAATAAGAGAAAGTTTGACCCTAGGAGTCATTACACTCTTTCTGAAGTTAACCTGGAATCGTTCTGAAGAATTCAGAAGCCTTTCTAATAAAAGCCAGTAACGTTTTGGGAACAAATCACAAAGACTGCATTTCGCTGTCATTTGGTTCTGAATCAATCTGAACTGTCCGTAGTTTGAAGGTGAAACATTTAATAGAAATGCTGAGTATATTTTGGCACTGGTAGACAAAAATATTTTTCGTTACAGTATTCATGCGTATCAATTCTGGTAATTTTTTTGCTACTATACTTGATTTTCACAGGAAACTGGCGAAAACTAGTGAAATCCTTCAAGATTGCTCAAAGTATTATCTAATACGCTGCGGAATTTTCTAGAAGTGTATTATGTAGCATATGCAGTAGACTGATACACTCCTGTTGATGAAGTTAATGTGCTTTAAAAAAATTTCCTTCGTTAACATATTTTCAGCAAAGTTTATATGCTTCATACCAATGTACAAGAAAATTACATATGCTTATCTGGATTTGTAGAAGTTGATCCGAGGTTGAGCTTCTACACACAATCATTACAAGTTGCATGTAAATAAATTGCAAAATACAAAGGTCAAGTTGTTGAAAAATGCAAGTTTTATTATAGCTACTCATTTCGTGCAGTCAGAATGCTAAAGATCTTGGCTAACTGCCTTGCCGTCTCTTAAGCAGCCTGCGATAAGTTCAACAGCCTATTTAACCTTGGGTAAACGCTGGGTTATCTGAAACAGCAAAATGCATGCTCTTTTGCTCTGCCAGTTGTAAGCAGAGATAGAAACCCCATTTATATTTAGAGTTGGACACATCCTCTGGAAGATACCAAGGAGCTATATCTGGATGTTCACTAAACTGCTGCGTGTTTCTCCTGTTGGGAGGTAGAGTACCAGGTTAGGTTTGACTCTATCTTAACTTAGATTCGATAGCAGGCCTTGCCTCGTTAGTTTCCGTTAGACTGGATAGTCCGATTCCTGCTTCAGATTTGGCACTCAATACGTTTTCAGTGTCTTTTATCAGCTAAGTTAAGGTGCGAAAAAGAAGTCTGTTGTTAGTGAAGCTTCACTGCTTTGTAAAACTAAAAGGGGCTCAGGAAAGAAGTGAAGTAATTGTTGATTAATTGAAATACTTGTTGGGTTTTGGAGGGGGTTTTAACAGGTATTTTTCTAAAGATCTATTTACAAAAGAATTTGCCAGAGAATAGTACTTTATTAGCAATATTTAATTTTTCTTTGTTACAAGGGATTAGTTTGATGCTGCAAGTTTTTCTTCTAAGATACCATATTGATTATTATTTTCGATAGCTTCATTTTCTCCTTTTTATACAATTATATTCTTATTCATATTCCTTCAGCAGGTATAAATCATACAAGAAATTTAAAACTAAAACAATAGGAAAAGTCTTAAATTGTAATTATATCTAGAGAAATAATGAAAGGGGGAAAAAACTGAAGTACAAAAAAGAAAAGGTTTAAAATCTGGTTACTTTTATCGTTTATACATAGGTTGACAAGAGTAAAACGTATGTGCATTGCATTTCTGTGTAAACTTGAGCCAGGAAAGAGTCCTTTTATGCAACTGACTTGTTATCAGGTTTTCGACGCTGAAAAATAAACAGATAGAAACTAGAGGGTTTTTTTCATTAGCAAATGCACGTACTATATTTAGAGTGAAAAAGAAAATCTTTTGAAGTTGATCATTATGTTTAGTTGATTATTACGCCCAGCTCATAAATATTTGATCCAATTAAAGTGCATCGCTTGAGCTGAAGTCTGAATTTGACGCCCCTTTCAACTTCGTGCTAGTGGGGAAAAAAAAACTAGCACCTAAACCACCTGATCCGAATCTGTTCTTAATCTACTGTTTTAATAAATGATATCCCGTTGTTCTACAGCATTGAAAGTCAAAACAGGTGAATTAAGATGCCAGACGCTTTTGCAGCCGATAAGAACGTTTGTATTTGTCTGGTATGGGGACGAGTCCACCCTCAGATAGACGCGAGTCACGTATTTTTAATTCTTTATTCCGAGTCCGTAAAAAAGATTAGAAATGCGGTGGCTGACATGTGTGGTGGAACATACCTAGATGTGGGCTGTGCTTGATCCCTGCGCCATCCCCTTTTCCAGTCGAGAAAAAGGCCCTGAAAAAATACTCGTAAAATCTAGTAAGATTTAAGACATCATCTTTTCTCTCTCTTTTAACGATAGGAGATTTCGTTCTGACCGCCGACCATAAATCAAATCTGTGGGCCAGCGTGTTGAAATCTCCTTCTTAGTGGACGGACGGTCTTTTTTTCTGTGGCGGGGCCCCGCCCCCGACGTGTCACTGATGGGGACGTGAGATAAAGAATTCGAAAGAGGAGGGAGAGTGATGGAATAGTTGACGTCATCGGAATGTGGCCAATGGCAGACAGAATGAAGCGTTCCAGCTGTTTATAGTACCAATCGGTGAAACTTACTTGATTGGTGATGGATTATTCATAAACGGTACGTGGTAAGATCCGAGATGGAATCCCAAGTGGGCATTGGAGCAGTTACAATGAAGCAAGACTTTCATTCAAGATAATCATTCGATAGGAATATCGTCACCTCAGAGCAAGAGTAGGATATCTTACTGTTGTTTCTGGGATCAGATGTCTCACGGTTGCTCTGAGGCGACGATATGTTGGCTAATGGAGTAAATTGAGATTCAGGAATCAAAGGATTGAAAGTCACAGCCTCAATCCTTTGATTACCACCGCGATATATATGACCCACTCGTAAATTTAAGTCGTTTATCTATGTATCATCTTAGTTAATTGATGCCGTTAATAATTTGTAAATTAACTTTTTCAAATCATATAATGTGTGCTTGGGCGGCGGCTCTGGACGATTGATACGGATAGAACGGAACGCATATGACCAAATGTTTACTGCAACTGAGATGAGTATGTCAATATGTCTCAACCTGCTGTTCACTGAAAACAATTTGATAAAAATTACAAATGCTAAATTTTAATTAAAAGAAAAAAAAACAACTTTTGATATTATTTTTATAGTCAACGGGACAAAAGTTTTTTTTTTTTTTTTTTTTTTTGTACAAAAAAAAAAAAAAAAAAAATCTGAGATTGAATTTACCGACGACCTAAAATACAGCTGAATATGAGCATTTTATGCGTTGCATTTAATTCATCCAGAGGTTCATATGGATAAGAAAGATGGGCATTGCCTTTCCCATAACACATTTTTAGCCCTTTTTTTAAGGTGATAAATGTATTTGTGGCTCTAAAATTTTACTTGACTGGGGGGGGGACGTTTTTTTCCCCTTTGAACCCGATTTGCGTTCTTTTTACAATTTACATCATGAGTCAAAGAAAAAAAGTAATGTTATTAAATATATACAGAGATAGATATACGTATTTTTAATATATGTAAACAATTTCCTGACTATAGATAATTTTCGAGCGCAGATATGCTCGAAGACGAAAATAGAGTGCTTTTTTTCCCTGATTTGAGGGTAGACACTAGACATCCAACATAACACATACGAGTTACTGTCCCTTTGCTGGAAGAGAATTCGCGACCAGTGTCGCACATAAGGGAGGGGTCCGGACCCCTCCTTTGAGCTTTTTTATATATATTTTTGATTGATTATGATTTTATGTATTTTGTTCGTACGACAATTCCAAACGAAGATAACAGTAATTTTGTCACCATTAAGTGAAAAAATAGTATTCTCATATTAAATGATTATTTTAAAACTGTGCACTTTTATTGCAACGAATTGTACAAGCGAGAGATCTTTCTTGACTTCAAGAAGGCTAAAAACATACTTAATCACACAGTAAGGAAGTTATAAATGAATTTAACAAAAAAAAAAAAAAACTAAAAAACTGGATTTTATCCTATGATATTTTGTAATCCTATAGAAGCAGACTGGTGGCTACAGATGAATACACTAATACAATAATCATGTTTTCAGTTTTGTAATTCCAGATTAAAATAAGATTTTTCTTAATTATCATGTTAATTATTTATTCTATAATTCATTTTTTACTGTTTTTTGTTCTCGCGAATCGATAAAATCAAGTTAATATGCTTGACGGCTCGTTGAGGAGTGATATGAGGATGGGACTTTTTCAATCATGGACCCTCCCCTTGCAAAATTCCTGTGTGCGCCACTGGTTGCGACTCCAATGTTCATAGAGTCATGATCAGGGTCCGGTTAAGATATTGAGGAGCCCTAGACCGAGCATGTTTGGGGGGGGGGGGTCTCAGTAGGTGAATTTTATCAACAAAAACATTCACGGAAGACCAGGAGTGTCGATTTCAGGGGTGGTTGACGGTGCTCAACCATTCGTGCAAAATATTCGTTGGGCCACATCTTAAGTACAAGAAGAAAAGGTCAGAAAAGTAATGAGAGAAACTTACTCTTTGATTTTTTTTTTTTTTTTTTTCAAATAATGGACCGTAGCAAGTTTAGTCATTTTAGGACCCTCAAAAATCAGGAGCCCAAGATCACGACCTAGTTGGCCTTTCGGTAATCAGGCTCTGGGTACCACGTAAGTTATAGCCTGATTTGTCCACCATGGTGTTACATGGTAAAAATTCCTGGATGAATTTCTCCGCAGCTATAGCTAAATAAGGTGAAAAGCAGAAAATTTTCTTCAAGATGGGGCGATGAAACGATTGCTATAACTGCTTCACTAGTTTCTCCAGGTAGCAGCTGGAACTCCAGAAACAAATGCCCTCAGGCAGCATTCGTAACTGCTGGGGCACGCATTAAGGCCCTGCAGTGGTATATAAAAAATTAATATCTTAATGCATGCCCCATGGACACGTAAATGATTGAGGATTTTCGGGAAGAAATAAGGCAAGTTCCTTAATATCTGCAATCTGAAATTGATATGGCATTAGGCACATGTAATTTTGCAAAAAATTAAGGAGGTTTTTTTTCCATCTCAACAACTGATTGCTACTGTGGGAATTGACCTTCAAGCTGACATTCGAACCTATCACATTTATAAAACGTTATTAGTTGACGATTTATTACATCGTGAAAAAAAAATCTCAACTTGGAATCGAAAAGGAGGTTTTAGGCAAATCTATTTGAGGTAATTTATTTACAGACCGTTCTAAACATAGGGCTCGTTAAGTTTTATGACAAGCTTTCGTTTATAGCGCCAGTTGATCTATAACAGCCTTGACACCAGCAATTACCTGATAAGATTCATCTTTGCTATAAATAGGTACAACGAAAAAAATAACCCCAGAAGGGGACATTCTGTGGGAATCTCAGTTTTCTCAAAATAATGCGAGAACAAATGAAGTGATGAACCCTTTTTTGTCTATTTCATTCCGTTAGAAATCAGACCACGTAATTCATGCTAGACTAGTCTACCAAGACCCCCTGCATTCAGTAACCTCAACACAGTCCTAGTAATTGAGTATCCTATTTTTAGGACCATCCGATCCGTAGATACATATTGGATCTGCGGTTAACGGTGCATGAAAAAATATGTTTATCATTGTGAAAAGTAGTGAATTTTTTATACCACTTTATTTTCCGACAGTGTCTTAAGCTAAAAGCACGTTTGTTTTACGTGCTGTGTTCGCATCTTAAGCAGGTAGTTTTTAGATATCAGTTCCAAATTTAACTATGACTGTTTCTTTGTATATTTCAACTTCGCAGTCTAATTTTAGTAGTTATGGTTCAAGTCTTCATGTTTTGAAATCCGTTTTGCTTTTTATATAATCATACTTCCAGGTATGTCTATCATTTCATATATGTCTGTGTATATACATATATATAATATATTTAATTTATTTTATTTATATATATAACTGATAAAGGTTTTCTCTAGCGTACTGTATGGAGAAATATGCTTTACTTTTTATGAATTCATTGCTATTTGCATAATTATGTGTTATTCAGTGTAAAATCTGGTCTTAACTTCCTTATATATTTTTTAAAGAAATGTGTCTTCAAATGTCATTTTCTCTGTTCTTAAATTTTGTTGTGTTAAGTTTTTATTGCTTCACATTCAGAAAGCAATCGTAGTTCTTTACATTCGATTGCACGCGATGCATACAATTTTTTCTATACAAAAAGTATTCGTTAGCTATGAAAATGTTCAAATTTCTCCTATACAAGATTGTCATTGTACATATATATATATATATATATATATATATATATATATATATATATACACAATATATACGTTTACTGTGTGTTTTAATTTTTAAGTTTTGCAATTAAAACAGCATAGAAATAATTTGTGGCTTTGCGAATATATTTATATGTTTGAGAAAAAATTGACCATCATTGGGAATATATTTGTGAATACAGTGAAGCACCGTTTGTAAGTTTTTGAATTGACTGTATGAAAACAGCGTATAAATGAAAAACCGGATAATAGGTATACGTTAATGTGTATTAATCTCTTCGTGAACCAATTTAACAAACGTATAATTGATAAAAATGTATAAAAGACAGACGTATAAACGATGCTTCACTTTATACCTGAAAGTCGCTAAAACATTTTTGTCTCAAATTTTAATTTTGAGTAAGCCCTTTTAAAGCAGACAACTAATTATATTGCTTAAATATTATCACACTCAAATTACCTGACATTTTGTTAATAAAAAATTAAATATTAAATACAGTGCATTTATATTTCCTATGGAAGGTGAGACACTGGCTTATATGGTGTTATGAGATCTTGATTCAAGACATTGACCATCTTATTGCGTCTAAAAATTTGTTAAAATCACTCAGTCTTTCATTTAGCTAAGTTTCTTTTTACTTTTTATTTGTCTCATATTTTTCTTTAACCCGCTTTGATTATCTAATCGCTTAGTTGCGAAATAGATACAGATAATGCAGTGTATTTTTCCAATGATTAGCTTTGAGTTGACTGTTTGCATTAACAAATCCCAATGCTGTTTGGTACAAGTATGCAACGAAATTTCGCACGTGTTTGAGCTCAAAAATTTAGATTTTTTTTTTTAGTTGACTTCAAATCAAGAAATAGCGCCAAATAAAAAAAAAAAACTTTCTTATTGGATTAGTTCTATGCAAAATATATAGAAATTGTTTTTTTTCTGACAGCATTAGAAGTAAATGTAGCAATAAATGTAAGAACAGCTTGTTTTTTTAAACCGAATTGATGAAAAATCGTGTAAACATAATCAATCTTCAAATAGAACTTTATTTATTCTGAGAAAGTAAAAAATGTTGCAGGTTATGGATTTGTTATTCATGCATTGCTAAAGTTTCTGGAGGATCTTGAAGTTTGAATACAAACATTGAAAAAAATCTATCTTTAGTTAGCTAAGAAAAATAACAATCCCGTACTCAATTGCCAGGGCTGCCACGAGCCAAGTTGGGCCCATTGTAAGTTTGGTCGCCGGACCCCTCTCCCCTCACAAAACTTGTCAAAATTATATTATTCCAAACGGGTCTTCACAGGGACGGACTCCTAGTTTCCAACTTGGCTGACATAGCCATTCGTCTGCCGCAATTTACGAATTTCGCAAAAAGGTTTGAGCCTAAAGTTATTCTTAAAGTTTGAAATCAACTTCAAGATGGGGTTAAAATTTGTTTGAATTGTTTTAGATAAGCAAAATACCTATAAAGCTTTGTTATGTGCCGAACGTCCAGTAAAATTCTTTTTGAATGAATGTTATGAGAATGAAACTAAAAGAATACTTTCGTTAACAGCCTCCCTTTTCTTCTTCTTCTTCTTTTTTTTATTTTTAACTTTATCGTAAATATTTTGAGACATTTTTTTTGTATGTTTTAATAATTTTTTTAACTTTTAACTAAACTTAGGACTGAATTACAACTAAACCAAAACTTCAACTACATAAAAAATTAATGAAAATATCTGTGTTAGGAATAACATGAAATGGTTATTTTCTGCTGAAAATAATATATATTTGCTTAGATTTACATTCTGGTTTTATTCCAGTTTATTTAGGAATAATTACGGGATGTTAATTTCTGCCGAGATTAATATTTAATTGCTCAGATTTACATTTCAAAATTCAAACCGATGCTCGAAAAAGAGAATTTATGTGCGAATTTCTGAATCTAAATTAATGTAACGAATTGTAAGTAGAGTTATTTTCTGGAGAAATTAATACCTAATTGCCTACATTTACATTCCTAAATTCAAATCGATGGATTTATGCGTGAATTTTTAAAATTAATGCATCAATAGACATACATAACTTTCTACAAAGGTGGATAACTTTCATGCGCAGATTAAGATTTAAAGTGAACTAATCTGAAGTTGACCTGAATAGTTCAACAAACTTTTAAATGAGGAAAAAGAAAAATATCATGAGACTGAGGCAAAAATGAGGTAATTTATAACAAAGTTTTTCTTTTTTAGTAACAATATTAAGTTTTTTGTGGTAATATTAAGTCAAAGAAAAGTGTACTACAACTACATAGGATGAATCTGAAGGCTTCACTGGAAAGACGACCTCTAAATATTTTTTGGGTGAAATCTTTGTTTATGCTTTATTCATTGACATCGTAACATAAATGTTAATTTTAACTAAGCTAATATTTCCAATTAAGCACTGTGTTTTATGAAAAAAAAAATTTATTTCCCTTTGAAATTGTTGTTTTTTTTTTTTTTTTTAGTAAGTAATTTTCATTATATTTGAAGATTGGATTTTAGCAGTTTTTCCAGTGATCCCCTTCACCTGTTATTTTTTTCATAATTTGTGTATTACTTCTTTTTGATGAAAAATATCTTCATGAGCTTTTTAAAAACTAAGATGCTATAGAATATGGTTTTATAATTTCAATACTTTATTTGATATTTTTCCCGCAAAAAATCGTGATGAAAATACCAACAAAAATGTTAAAATATATTTCTGTTTGAAATAGTCATTTCTAACAGAAATATATTAATTTCATAATATGAAATATATTACTTTCTTAATATGAAGTAAATCAGCTTCTTAATTTGAAACTTTCAACTGAAAATATTATAGATGTTTTCTATAGAAGTTGTTAAGACGTTAAAATTATTTATCTATTAATATGTACAGTTACGGTTTGTCAAAATGCTTTTCGATTTTTATCATTGAAAAACTTTATTATGTAAGATTTAAATGCATAAAAATTTTAAATATATTTTCATTGACCCATTGTATTAAAATGCTGTGATTCTGCACATTATTCTAGTAGATAAATTATTATGTATATATCATAGGCTTTCAAGCAAAACTCACAAAAGTTACAAGAGTTTTTTCTGTCGGGTTGACTTATTCAACTTAAGTTACGTTTCGAGTTCATAATTTCACAAATGTTCAACCAATAATTAAAGTTTTAAAAAACCTTCTGAAGTGGTTTGAAAGTCGAAATATTGTTTGGGGCAATAGTATATTTTATAACAGCTCAAAAGTAAACTGTCAACTATAAATTAAAATTGCAGTTTCGAACACAGTGGTTTCTGCTTGAAAGCGAACAATTCATTAAATGTATTAACAATTGCATGCAAGTATGACAATAATCTATTAATGCAGTAGTTGATTTTAAATGTTAATTTTGTTTTTGACTATATATGAATGGAGTGTTTTTTTTTATATTGAGCATTAGCAATCTATTCTGCCTTGATGCAGCTGTATCTACAAACTTTTCATCAATCTCTTTTTTTTTTCATATTTTTGTCACCTATTTTACTTCAGATTTATTGTACTAACCTGATTATTTGGTTTCCTTTGAAAACAAGACATGAAGAATGTCGCAAAAATTCGAACATTATACTAACATTTGTACTAAATTTAAAACGGGTTTCTTCAAATAGATCAAAACTCATTTTTGTAGATGCTGCCATTTACCTGCCCACGGCAGTGTTATACATTTTACTTTCGTTGATTCTGTAGGTAATGTTCATACTTTTGTGCAATTTTTAAAAAATTTGTAAATAATTTACAAATTAAGAACTTTAAAATTTTCCCTTTTCACTCCAGAAATAAAGGCATAGAGCATAAACAGCTTCTTTTTTAAGTCAATAAGTTTATCACGTTGTTCAATTCTTGGAGTATGTTAATACAGCATATTTTCAAAAATTATCATTAAGTGGGACTTAAATACAAAATGTGCACCAGTCACAGTCCCTCATTATAAAGATTTCCGACGTGGATTATTGGCTAACTATTGCTTTATCTCCTTAACTGTTTCGTGAAATAACAAATGTCTGCATAATTAAAAATTTATGTACAAGGATTTTTTTATTATTATTTTTTTCTTCATCTTTAGAACATCTGTATAAAATTTAATCGTGTAACCAAACTTTACATTAATTTGAAATTTAGGTACTTATTATACAAAAAGCTTCCTCTTCGCTTGTCGTTTTTTAAAGACTCTCTAGACATAAATGCTTTCAAAAAAGCATATCACAAAAAAAGAGGAGATAGAGACATTATCACACTTTTCTATTGTTTTGTCAAAGTGTTTCAAAAATATTACAAGATAATTCAATTCAACTTAAAACGTGTGAGGAGCCGAAAATGTATCGGTAGGGACACAAAGTTTAATTTCTGACATTTTTTTTTTCCAGTTATGAACTAATTTTACAATCATGATTTTCACAAACACATTTTTACAAAAGCTTTGAAACGCAGAAAGTTTACTTCTTTGAACTGAGGAGTATCATTGTTTAATGAAAATCACGATGAATCAGTAATGTGATTAACTGTTACAAACTATAGTCAGACTTTGAATATTTTCCTATTCTTTGATGCATGAGTTGCATTATATTTCTTGCATTATTGGATTTTTAAATGAAAACCATTAAATTTTATACGTAGGGCACTAACATTAAACGTTTTTGAACTGTTTAAAACATTGTCAGTAGGATCAAATGAAAGAATTCTAATGTTATCGTACTCTAATGCGTCAAAACAATTATTCTGGAAAAGTTTGTGCGAAAGAAAAACGACTGTTTAAGTGTTTATCTGTTGAAGTTCAGCAAAATTTACTTTACTCCGGGAAATGCATTATCATTTTTTTTTCTTTCTTTTTCGAAAAATATTATTAGTATTACTTATTTGTTTAGCACTAAACAAACAAAAAAAAAAAAATGCTCAGACCTAAAAATGCAAACATGAGAATGAGAGACAAAAATAAGTATAATGCAATAAATATCTTTCAGAAGTAACTGTTTGCTCAAATGGTAAAGAAAACTGAATTACGCATATTTTCATATCGCGTAAACCTTTTTTTAAATTTTCTGTTCTTCAAATACTTATTAAGTTTATTTCATTGCTACGATTTCTTTTCATTTTCAGCGATGTCTTGATGAGTTTATATGTAAATATATATTTGTGTGCACATTATTATATTATTTGTCTATTGTTGCTTTAATTTTGTATTATATTCATTTATTTATTTTTTCAATTATTCTTTAATGTTTTATGTGAAAAGGTGCAAAATTGAAAAGATCAAATATTACTGAAATAGATTAAAAACAAATCAGAAACAAATGAATTCAAATTCACTTCTCGAGAATCCTATTTATTTTAGTTTATTTTATTATTTTTTTTTTCATCTATTATGAATCGTCCATCGAATACAAGATCAAAATATTATTCAATATGACCAAAATTACACCGAAATCAATCCATCAGCATCAAACCCTCATTTTAAAATTCCACCAATTGCAGAAAGCTATTAAAAAACGTTTTGCAAAGCTATCGAAGGAAAATTAAACTAATTTCGGAAGGGTTTAGATATCGATCCTGATTTACTGTCAAATTCAGTTTCAGTTACACTTCGATCTCCGTAAGCAACGAAGCATTTGGTTGTCACGGTAAATGTAAGAAACCTTACTAAATCCAGGCAGAAGGAATTAAGAAACGCTTTCTAATTCCTAGCCCGAGAGGTGGATTAGCCGCAAAAGAAAAAACAATTTTCGAAAAAAAAATAAATAAAAAAATGTAGATTTGTTGAACGCTCCGATTGCTTTTTCCTGTGCCCGTTCTATCCACGAGTTGAGAAAGTAGCATTCACCAAAACAACCGCGAGTTTCACAAGCAAAATTTACATAATCTTCCCACCCCTACCAGTCAATTCTGTCAAACCAATCAATAAGACAACAGCACGGGCTGGTTAAAAAAACGGAGCTCGACACGCCTATTTTCCTAACATGTCAGTAATCGTAAAACGGCAATATGTCCCCGAGTATCATGAATATTTACGAGGTTATGCCTCTGATTTATATTTTTTGAAAACAATTCCTCTAATAAGCGCTGAGCTATTAAGACAACTGAAGCGTCATTTTCACGGACGAAGTGGTACGCATTCCCCTCCCCCCTCCCTCATTCGGATCGGTTTACCAATTTGGCCCCGGGCTCAACAACTTTGCAGGATTTTTTTTTTATTGAGAAATGTTTTATATTTTCTTTTAAAATTAATATATCATTCCTGTTTCACCGAATGTAACAAGTGCACTGTTAAAAGTGCGGGTTGCATATGGCACCTTTTAGGGGGAAATGTTGCAGCACCAGCGGCACCTCTGACTCCCTATGTGACCCTGTAAAGTGCCATTTGGTTCCGTGTGGCACCTGTAAGGGAGCCATTTAGTTCCCTCTTGCACTTTTAACCCTTTCCGCACCAGTTAAAAAAAAAAGAAAAACAGTTAAGGTGGAGCTTTAGTAGGTTAAAAAAGTAGGTAAAATTGGCATGTATCAGCAAAAGTTTACACAAAAGGTATCAGTGTAATCCCAGAGAACCACTGCGACATGCACTCCACTAAATTTCAAGCTTATTTATCCCATACAAGCCCGGATCTACGAACCCGCAGATCTTGCAGTGCAGGGGATCCACTGTACTAAAGGGGTTCGTGGCTCTCAGTGTCATAGAAATCCAGTAGGCAGTTAGAGGCTCTGCTGATTTTTTTCGGGGGGGGGGGGGATCCAAAATTTATTGATCCGGGCCTGATCCTATAGAGATTTTCGGAAATATCTGCGGGATTTTTTTTTTTTTTTTTGTCCCAGTGGAGCCGAAAGGATTAAGGGTGCTATAGAGAGCCAAATGGTACCCTTAAGGGGGTGTTACTGTTGCTACAACGTTTCACCCTTATGGGTGCTACTTGCAACCTGTAGTTTTATCAGTGTAGATAATTTAGAAAGTTTTGACAAATCACAGACAGACCCAAATTGTAGGTTTATTATATGAAAAAATAACAAACATTTACATGCAGTTATTCAGTGTATCTTTGAGCCAGTCCAGACAAGTTAGGGACATTAAATCTTTTTTATAGAATAGTACATTTAAAAATCATTAGAGCAGAACTTTTATATTATGACCTCACCAGAATAGTGCATCACTGTAACTTCCAGTTTTTCTCCTAGTCAAATCAACTGAAGATAATGAAGTGGCCCAAAGATATTCGGATTGGCTCAAAGATAATCTGTTATATAAATCAGTTCTCGAAATAATTTGGGGTCCATCGGTCTGAGATCACTGAATACAGCTTTAGACTAAGATGAAATAAAATTCATCAGCTGGAGGGAACCAGTGGTCGATAATCGTCAACTATGTCATTTCTTATTCTTTGCCTTTTAACGTTTCTTTTACATTCATATGTTATTTATGCAACATTTCTTTTATATCTATATATTATTTACAATTTTAACTACATCTGGGAACTTCTATTTTAAAATAGTATTTATCATTTGTTGTATAAAGCGCCCTACAAAGACTCAAATATGTTATATTCTTGTTTCATTGCGTGAACTATTTTGATACTCATAGACTCCTACGTAATGCAATTAATTTCGAAGGTTTTTAAATACATTATTTAAATAATAAATTTTGCTTAACAACGGACCTATCTTACGAGATACTACTTATACTAAGCAAAAGAAATTCTTTAATTATCGTTTATGGACATCTTGAAAGTTTAGTTCCATTACGTCGGAGTCCATGTGCTTCATAAAGTTCATTCAAGGAAATAAGAATATAACATATTTGGAGCCTTTCGTAGGGTGCTTCGTGCAAAAATGACGTGTCTGTTGCCGTGGTTTGTGTTTTTACATTTTGGTAAATGCTAATCAGCTGCATTGCGATTTAGATGAAAAATAAATAAGATGCAAATAAAATGCATATAAATTTATACAGAAACTTGTTTTTCATGTTAAACTGCATTTCTTATTAAGTGGATCAGTATATATTCATATATTTGTCTGCAGGACCAGTTGCGTTTTCAAAGGATTTCTATCCCTGTAAATACTATTTTAGGAATCCAGGGAGGGGGGGGGGGGGCTCACACTTGTACATCTTGTAAGAAGAACATGATATCACCATTTTCCAGTCCGCAGCGCAATTCATTCGTATATTTTGTACGTCCCTATCCCTATGCTTCCTTTTTATAAATTAATAACTGCCTTGAAGTTTGCGTTACATAACGTGCAACTTATGTTAAAATCCCAGAGTTACAGTCAGGGCAGGGGCTCACCTACAGGCCTCGTTGCCATGGTAATGGTGCGAGGGTAAAGGGAAAAGTTCTCGGCCACCCTTCCTATAAGTAAGAGTCTGGAACACTGAAAATATTCATATACGGCCCTCTCAAGCGTTTCCGACAAGTATTTGTTTTTTTTTTTTTTTTTTTTTTCAAATTTTGGAACAGATAGAAGTTTGAGGGTTCCAGGAAAATAGGGGGAATGGTCAAGCAAATATCACCCCAAATCTAAGTTTTTCCCATTGCCAACGCCATGTGTAAGGTAAACGTCACTCGCCTTGTGTGCAGGTGCATTAGCCTGGAGAAAGAGTTTTTTTCTTTAAGCTAGGCCTCTACTTGCAAATGCTGTCCTCCTTCTGGTCAAGAACGTTGGAATAATATTTGCCTGTAATTGTTCTCAGCCTTTTTTAAGGAAATCAGATAACAGGATCCCTTTCCCACCCCTAAAACATTTTGACTCTATGGCCTTTTCGACTGCTTTCTCTCTGGCTGAACCACCAGCTTCCACCCGCTGACTTCCTTCGTCTACTGTTGCGTTTCTGACGTATGTTAGTGGACCCATGTCTCTTGCATGGTGATAAATAGCCACACAAAATCGATCTAATCCCAATTCAATCGGTCCAAACATTGCTGTAAAAATCTTTTGCAGCATAAAACTTCAAACGCTTAGTTATAGTATTCGTACTTTTTACTCACATGCAATAGTCAATGATCTTTTGCATAACTGTCTCATTTAAAGTTTCTACCGTATAGTTGGCAAGTACAGTGCTTCGAAGAAAATCTCTAATAGGTTTATTTCTGTTGGCAGGTTGTGCCTAGCAATTTCATATCAGTTGACGTTAAAAAGACGGAACTCAAGCCAAATGTGTCAAACCTAATTTGCTTTCGTATTGCTTCGGCATCATTGGTAAGTCGTATCTGAATATGCGCTAAATTCTAAAATTTTCTGATTCGAGTATCTCGGTCCTTAGGTGTGTCTCTCTCCTTTATTTCTGAAAATAGTACAATTTGAAACTTCTTATGTTTCGTTTTAGATGTACCAGCTAAGACCCCTAATTATAATGCTACGTTTTTTGATTAGAAAATAGGAAAGAAATTTAACGTTAGACTCCCCACGAAAGTTTAAATTGTGTAAAAATCCCGATAAAACAGATGAATTTTTCCCAATTAAACTTCATCAGGAAGAACTTATAATATGGAACGTGCAAAACAAGCCATATTTTATTCAAATATTTCAAGAGTATAAGCAATTAGGGAATAAAGTATTTAAAAAATAATTTTTTAATCTAAAGGCTATTTCTATAAGCTTGGTTCGTACTAAAAAGTATGAAATCTATAAGTATATATGATTTCTTGATTAAAACGCTAAAAAATTGCAGTTGATTCTATCATCTTTAGGTTTAGGGTAAATCTACAGCAGGCAATAAAAATTTAAATTAAAAATTGAGAGAAAAAGAAATAGCTTTTACTATACCGCCTCTATATCTTCTTCTCTCAATTTTTAATTTAAACTTTATTTGCGTGCTATGGCAAGCAAGCGGAATGCCCAAAATCTATATTGCTTAGGTTCAGCAATGAAATTAGTTTATTTATGAAATAAACTTTATACTTACTACTATTTTTCATTGTTTTTGGCAGCAATTTAAAATTGGAAGCCAAACGCAGACAAAAACCGGAAGAGAAACGCAGGGATTATGAGTCTTCAAAAAATAGCGCTCGTCAAAAATTTAAACTTTTCATATAAAAACCAATAAATGACACGTGTGAATTATTTTTGCAACAAAATTCGGGGAAACAGGGATTCTGAATATAATTTTAATTTTTTGTTTCAAAAGATGGAAAAAATATCTAAATGAATTTATCCGTAGACTTAACCCTGACTAAGGCAATGCAATTAGATTTGCTTAGAATAGAATTTGAAGAATTTTATTTTTCATCCAAAAGAAGGAGGAAGTTAGCACATTCTTAAAAAATTTCATTAGAGTCAAAAAACCATCTTATGGATAAATCCCACTATGATATAAATGCGAGCATTAGAGTTATTCATATGCAAGTAAAGAAGAGTGCACATGTAATCCTATACAAAGCTACATTCTATTTCAGAACTCAAAAATAGTCGTCACTTAGGTTCATAATTTAGAAATAATCATAACGAGATTTTCAAATTTTAAAATACGTAGTTCCAAACCATTACGGTCCTGGAATAAGGACATGAATTTATGCATCCTTTCAATTTTTGCGCCACTTTAATTCCCATAAAATCTTTTACGAGATGAAATTTGTTCGAAATATGTTCGGCATTCGGAAGGACTGAAATAACTAAAATGAAACAAAATCCAAGGATCACCTTTCACATCAGAAAATCAAAGAATGTCATGACGAAATTAATGAAAGTAAAAAAATAATTAAACTGAAGTATTTTCACAGTTCAAATGTCTGTTTTGTTATCTTAATTGTAATTACGTTAAAAAGTTAAAGATTCCTACTCGTAAAAGTTTGGGTAGAAAAACTTGATATTCGAGAACAAAATACGGTTTGAACTGATTCAAAATTTTGAAAGTAATGTTTTATCACGGTTTTTATTTAAAATGCAATTTAACAGATCTTTATATCGTGTGTCAATGATATCCAGGTCTAATAATTTTGCACGAAAGATATTTTTTCATAAAAATATCTTTCCGGGAATAATTCCTCAATTTTTCAACAAACTCTTACGTTGTTACTCTCAGGTCACGGAGTCTTGTGAATGTCTTGTTGGTATTCCATGGGTAAAACTGATCTAAGTTATTCAAAAGTAGTCTAGGAAATGAATTTAAAATGAAAATACAACAGAGAGAAATCATCAAAAATGCATCAAGGCTAAAATAGATCCAGCAGTTGCATATAGATCTTCTGACACTTCCAAAATTGATAGAGTGAAAGTGGGAGAGACGCTATACCTTCAGAAAATCAATGATTAAGAAAGAGATAACTGTATTTCTCACTGATTTTATTTACTCATAGACACTTCCTTCTTAGCGTGTCAGTTCTTGTTCGACTGCGTTTGAGTGTGACGTGTGTATGACGAAAAGATCATTTTAGTGCGAGCATTTTTCGACAAAAATTTTGAGTCGGTTTCAATAAGTATTTAATGTGAAACACAGACACCGTAAGGCAAGAACTGATTTTAATGTTTGATTTATATTATTAGTAACTTATTTCAACTGGATTTTGCAACATATAATAATACTTACGTAGTTTGTATTTATGTGGCATCTCTCCCACATAATGAGGAGAGATGCTAAACTTTTCAATCGTGTAAATGAAGGGGTATTTTTTTCATTACTTTGTTGTTTTTAAACAGCAAAGAAAATACGTGAGAAAGCATACGGTAATTAAAGGGCAGTGGAGTGAAGATAATTTAATCATGGGTATTGAAACAGTAAACAAAAAAAAAAAAAAAAGAGAGAAATATCGAAAATTGAAACGTAAAAACCTTCTGAAACGCATGGGGAAATGATACACCTGGTTTTAGAGCTTGTGGAATGTTCCCACTCAAACGTAATGCTATTCTAGATCATTTATGTGCTATATCTGGTTTAATTAATGTAGCTACTGCTGACATTCCTCTTGAAAGTGCTCCAGACCAGCTCTGTCTCCACAAAAACCATCAACTTCCAGGCAAACATTCATTAGTAAAGAAACCCCCCAAAAAGATTCTTCAGTAGTCTTATTGAATCCTCAAATTACCTAGCTTGACAGTGAAGCAAAAACAAGTTGCTTCTGTGCGCAAAATGTTAAAGTATTATTTAACAAAAAAAAAAAAAAAAAGACTGGATTAAATGCTCCTTACGCCAAAAATGGCTGCATGAGTCATGAACAAATTACGCACCGCAATGTATAATTGTGATAGGGAAATGTGTAATTGTGATAGGGAATCGGCAAAAAGATCAAAAACAAGAAATAACAACATATGAATGGCATCTCTCCCACACGTTATGGGAGAGATGGTCAGATGTCAACTTACGATGTTTATTCTTAATTTATTTTTTATTCAAGTTTAAAGTTCGTTAATGGTACTTTTAATACTTAATAATAGTGTAACTTTAAAATAAAACATACAGGGTTCATTTATATTGCATTTTGAATTTCTTTATCTAGTTTCTACAAAAAGTATGGCATCTTTCCTACTTTTACCCTATATTTAATGACTTACTTCTCTTGTTTGGTGGGTTTTTTCCACCTTATTTAATGGATTGCTTTGTTTAAAAACTATACATTAAATTTTTAACTTCACATACATTGATTTTGCCAACGTTTGACGTTTTTTTTTTTTTTTTTTTTTTTTTTTGACTAGTTTGTCAAAAAATTTTGAAAATGACCCTTGACACTTTGACATTCCAAAAATAGAAAAGTGTCATCCTCATCCGGGCTTTTGTTAGCGTTCGTGGTTTATAAAAAAGTACAAATTCTTTTCCGCCGAAATTTATCCATTCATCTTAATACGAGTACAATGAAATTAGCGATAGCATAACTTCAAAAATTATGTATGCGTTACGATACATTAAGAATTTGAGTTTTAAAAGTTTGTTTTAAGTAGCTTATTAAGCATACATTTAGATGTTTAGTAAATAAAGTCTCTTTTCTTTACAGTCAATGTGTAAAAAATATTTTTTATTGCATGTTTATCATTTTTATGTGTGTTTTTCTTTTCTCACGTATATTGCTGCGCTATATTTTGATGCTATACCTGTTAATTAAAGCATATTCTTTTTATTACTATACAGCCTATGATAAAAAATTTTTACTCTCATTTGAGGTGAAGAGTCAAAAAGAATTGACTCATAAGAAAGCAAAAAGTGATAGGGAAATTGATACTTTTTTAACCAGCTAAAAACCAGTATAAAATAGTTTGTGCTGACAAAAGAAATATTTTTCAGTTAAAACCTCATGAGGAAAAAACAGTTTTATTCAAAAAAAATTTCATTCCGTTTCAGTTTTCTAACAAAAGGGAACTATACCTCAATGAGCCAATCACACAGCTCCTTTCTATCTCTCCCTTCCTTCTCGTTAAATGACACTTGGCTACAGGTCATGCCTGTAGCACTTTTGAGATTAGTGCTGTGTCTACAGCTTGTTTATAGGAAAGACTTGTTTTGTTTTTATTCTAGCTTATTAAAATAGTTTATAGTTATAAACAAATCTTGAAAAGTTAGAAAAATATAACAGAAACAGTTAAATAGTAAGTGCTAAAAATTGGATTGGGGCGCGTTGAACGCCATCACCGAAATGTTTGTTTTTTTTATTGCAAAAGTGATGCTAACTCAACGTAAATTGGTTTCAAACCAACAGTTATTTTGCAGAGTCCCCCCAAACACCAAGGAGAGAGTTCCACTAAATATTTCACTAAATAATCCCCTAAATATTTTTTTCCCCAAGTACAGTGGAAATGGTATTAGTTTCACCGTACAATACGATATTGTAGCAGAAATGTTGAAAACTGCTAAGCTTGTGAAGCTTGTGAGTAAAATCTCTTGTGAACGTCACCTTTTCAATTACTGTACATATTAGGTGCACCCGTTTATAACGAAATCAAAGGGACCAAATAAAAACTTTGCTATATCCGTAAAGGCTTACCTCACGTCTCGGCGACATTTAAATTTATTCCCCCTAAAATATATCAAAAGGTAAGGTTGAAACTGAAAAACAGGGGAGATTAAATTTTAAATGTCGGCGAAAAGCAGGGGACACCATCCATAACTTCATTATTTTATAATAATGCGCAGTAAAACGTGAATGTGAGTTGAAGCTATTATTTTATGTCCGCTAATTTGCTTTATACGGTTTCGCTATAAAAAGGCGTCGCCGTATTCATGGAATTTATCAGAGGAATGATTTGCTTGAACTCATGTTTGAATTTTGGTCTTTTCAGACCTTTATTCAGTCAGTACTTTATTATGTTGTATTGATTTCTGCATTTAAAACTCGTGTATCGCCAGAAAAATCTGCAAAACTGTGTCAAAAATAGCAAATTTTAGGTGCAGGAGGAATAATCGGTCCCAGCTATTTAACATTGTGTCGAACATTATCGATAGCTTGTAAACGTAAATTCTTACATTTGTGAAAGATAACTACAAAGCAAATTCACCTGTGCACAGAACCGTGTTGCTTAACAATCAAGTTAAGTCTTTATCTTTAGTAATAAGTTTTTGAGGTTAATTTCAATATTTTTTCAAACTCCTCTGATTACAATCTCATGTTTTATGCCGATACTGACAATTACCTTTATCTACGTATGAAACGGAAGTAAATTAAGTGCGTTTAAAAATCCGTTAACCAAAATAGAATTATAGGCATTGTTCATTTTCATTCGGTGGCTCGACTATTTTTAGATATCCTTTCACATCGCATGCATCATAAGTAATGGGATGATTACTTAATATTCATTTCCAAACCTATTTATATTTGTTTTACGTAAAATATTCTGTGAGAAAAGGTCACTAATGTAAAGTTACTTTGGAACTTTTTAGATTTAAAATTATCTAAGCCGCATCTGGGGAGTCAGACTGCAAACTTGTAACTTCGTTGTAGATTATTGCTTTCTTAGTTCCTGTTTTAATGCTTCATTTAAAAAGGATGTTTAGGTTACACACATCAGAGGATTTTGGTTTTATGAATACATACAGTGGGAACAAAAATTAAATCCCTTTTTTTCTGAAAGCAATGCGTAGATTTTAGATAGTGTTTCCCAACCTTTTCACTCTTCGGAGTCCTTTTGCAAATGTTCAAGCTTCAGGTAACGCCCGGAGAACTGGTGCAATTGGAGAACCAAAAATATGGGCATCTTAATTTTTTGCGGAGAACCAAAACTATTAAGCATCTTTATTTCTTGTGGAAAACTAGAACAATTAAGCATTTATATTTCAGAGAACACTTGCAATCCAGCACCTTGATTTCTTGCGAAGAACAAGGGAAATTAAATATATATCTTGATTTCTTGCTCATAGCCAAAACAAGTTAAGCTTCTTCATTTATTACGGAGAACTAGAATAAATAAATATCTGGCTTTCATTGGTAGAATCAGTGCAATCAAGCACTTGAATTTCTTGCAGAGAACTAGGGTGTAATCAAGCACCTTAATTTTTTTCGCAGAACTAGTACAATCTCTCAATGTCTTGTAGAACCTTGACTGGAAAGCACTGTTTTAAAGAAGAACCGTGTAAATTTGTTTAGAGTAAATTTGCAATGTCTTGCTACAATGAATGTGTCAACCTCATCGACCATGGCTAAAATATATTATTGGTTGTAAAAACTACATTTAAAAAAATAATAAGTGTTATTTCTGCACAACAAGGAAGTTATGATATGATGAATCATCATCACTCATTCAAGATGGGTCATGTCCTTGTGCCCGATATCGCAAATCCTAATTTTTTCCCCTAAACAGCCGCGTTTGTAACAAGACACAACAGAATGTTCATTTAAATGAAGGTTTTTTTTCTTCTTGTTGTTGTTATCGTGTGCCAACTAGGCTGGCAATTTGTGGTGCGCTGCTTCACTTTCCAACTGTACCGTAATTTGGTGTGAAGTCCGACTTCTACAGTACACACATGCCATAAGGTCCCGTTTATAGGGAAGGCAACCATTCACAGCTTAACAACGCATTCACACAGAGGAAGGACATGGACAGGAGAGAGAAAGTACGTCCATGCCCGAGCCGGGATTCGAACCCGAACCATCCTGTCGCCGTCAGACTTCTCTGACCATTAGACAAGGCAGGAGGCAGATTTTTCTTGTGCTTAGTAAATTTACGCGAACGGAATCAGGAATCTTTCAAAAAATTATGATGACTGATGTAGCGGATCGTCAGGGCCTAATTTAACACACGGTCCCACGAGTTTGGATTTGGGCACCATTTGAGGCACCGAAATAGTGAACATTTCTTTTTTTTCTTCACCCCTTTTCTGTAGCGCAAATCTCACATCATAATAACTACAGTATACAATTTATCAGGATTAGTGAACACTATATAGGTATGAATGTTAGATTGATTTTTAGCCCATAACATTTACTTTGAAAATACAAATTTTCATGTGTCACCGACTTTCACCAGAACCTGCGGTATGATCGTTACTTGGGAGTCTAGGGGCCTTTTGGATCCATGTACTGATTTATTCTGCCTGTTTCTTTTTGAGTTAATTTTGATGTGGTCTTTTTTTAAGTGCCTTTTGGAGGTTTGCCGTAGTCGCCCTTTAATCGCTTCTATTAGATAAAAGTATCATCACAGATTTTTAAGACAGAAAAACTCTTTTCACAATGATTTATTCTGACAAATTGAGTTATGTGACTAGATAGCGATAGGCGTGTTTATAGAAATTGACGTCCATCACATTTATTACAGTTGCGACGAAAAGAATGTCAACAAAACGTTAGCAATCGCAAACATGTTAAATTAAGGTTCTTGGAGGAAGTAAGAAATAATCTTCTCGTAAAATATACAACAATACTTTGAGAAACTTAATCTGCTGATGATTTTATCATAATCTCAATCCAGATCACAATCATACTTTTTCCCGAGTAAAAACGAAAAAAAAAAGGTATGTCTAGAGGTATGTCTTTTTTGACTAAAGTGAAATCGAATCAAGAAATAAAACTCTTTTAAAACGGGAAACGTGAGAAGTGATATGTGCAGGTACTTTATCTGCGAATGGTTGCAGTGAATATTGAGGAGGTACGGTAAGATCATTCTTTATTAAACGGTATCTCCGAAACAACTTTGATTGAGACAATCTAATCGTTGACAAAACTTTTACTAATCATTTAAACTTTGAACAACACTTCACGTAACATCAGAAAGTTTTACTTATCATTTGTCTAACACAAAAAAAAGCTTCAGTTTCAGTATCCTTAAATCAGATATTAAATTACATTGTTCTAAAAAAAGGAATTGTGTTCTTAAATTACGAGGTGAACTAAGGGTAAACGTTTGTAATTTATACACAGATCTAAACACAACTAAATTCTAAGGGCAAAATTTGTTCTGACGGCACGTGGAGAGTTCATCTACCTTTAAAAATTACTTGGAATGCAAACTGTGGCAAAATAGACCCATTACCGTGTTTATGGCATTTGATATTTTGGTCTGTTTTTGAACTTTAAACAATATGAAGACTTTGTATCTTCTATTTTTAGCAATAGGACCTCAGTTTGTCAAGCGTAAAAACACTTTATACAAGAAAAGCATTCTATCACTAAAAATATCACTGTAAAAAGTTTAGTCTCAATTTAATAGAAGTAGTTATGCGCCTAAGTATCGTCAAAGTTACATGTTTCAAATCAAAATATCTTTAAACGTGCCCTTGTGTTAAACTATTGCCGAAAACGTCTCGGAGCGGCTGGGAGCTTCAGCTTCCTTTGCGTGTGTTCTCATGAATTTTAAATACCGAGGTATCTACACTTTTGCAAATCTATTTTTATCCACTTCAATATTTCCATAAATAGTCCTACTTTATGATATCCAGTTCTGATAACCAACGTAAATGTTTTAAATTGAAGAAGCTCCTGCGAACGCGCTCCGCTGGTCTGTGACTGGTTGCTTAATTTGGTATTCCATGTAAGAAGATACATGATAAGCGTGGGCTATTATTTCTAAATATAGCCCTTTTCCATAATTTAATCTAAAGTTTTGTTCCTTGGGTTGACTATTACTTGATACTTCGCTACTGAAGCGATGTTTGCGGGAAAGGTCCTTTTCCCCACCTCGGTTGAGTTGTCGAATGTAATTCTTATTTAAATGTTCTTAACTTCAAACAAATACCGCAGAATTTGAATACAAGTCAATTCTGATTTAAATGTTGCTACGTTTGTTTTTCTTTTCCATAATTATTCGCAACCTGGCGTTAAAAAAAACCATTGTTCTCCCACCAGATTTTGAGTGATTAACTCAACGTAGGTATAGAGCAATTACTTTTCTGAATTCAAATGAAAATCAACAACTCATCCGCTTGTTTTTTTGAATAACTTTTATATATTATAATATTTATTTGAACTTTTAATTATACTTTAACACTAAGCAAAAAGGGACGCACCCTTGCTTTTTGTCCACTCTCCCCCCCCCCCCCAAACATTGTAAAAATCATTTACTAGAATCAGCGGATGGGCGAGGGGAGAGGGCTTCGGGATGAAGGCCCACCCCAGAGCCCTTAGTTTCAACACATATTGTCAATCCCACTAAGACAGTTTATACATAAGGACTATTATGCCCCCCCCACCAGTAGGTAAATTGTAATGGCACTTGAGACTAAATTTACTATGTGAACATTCTATAAGTAACTCAATGGGAATGAATAATAGAAATTTCAATTATTGGGGTAAAAAAAAGGATAATCTGCTTCAATGGTTCTCCAAGTCTCAAAAGCAGCAAATTAGCACACTAAAATGTAATTCAAATGTTCGACACAGTTTGAAGATTTTAAGAGCGTAACGGTCGATTATGCCAAAGGTGAATTGTTTTACCAACTGAGATAAGACATTTCATTTTGACAAAATATGGTTTAGGAAGAGCCAAATAAAAAAAACTAGTCAAAAAAAAAAATGCACTACAAAATATACACAGAATTTACGGACGATTTTCATAAAGTTTAAGAATGTGATATTCGAAGAATTAATAAGACTAGTGATTAATATGGAATGTAATACCAGGGTGTGCACAAATGATGGACTCAATTTCAGAAAATCATGTTTTTGAAACTACTGCACATAATACGATAAGCGGTGCATGAGTTTAACGATAAATAGGGTAACGACCCCAGTAATTGGCACTTTAAGAGTTTGTCCTTTAACTTACCTCTGTTTTCAGCATTTAGAAAAAAATATTCACTTTCAACTATTTTTGTATTGAAGAATGCACATCTATGCATGTATTTAGTTCATTAAAATCAAAAATATTTGAATTGATATTTTTATAAAAATATGCATATAAAAAGTTACCAAAATCACCAGTAATTGGCACCTGATACCCCAGTGTATGACACCTTGTGATCCAGCAATTGGCACATGTTAATAGAACTGGAAAATCACTTTATTTTTCTTTTTTAGATTATATACAAATTTTATTATCATAAGAAACATAATTAATGTTAATTTAAAGTAATTAATTTTACATACGTTAATGTTAAATTACACATCTTAACGTTGAGAAAATATTTTAGAGAAATAAAAATAAATTTGGAGTGCAGCATGGAAAAAAAATATCAAGATTATTGCTGTTTCATTAGTCTGTAGCAGTTTCCAGGGATGCCCGCCTGGAGGGGGGAGGACATGGCGCAGGCTGCGCCATTGGAGTTTTTAGGGAGGTTTTAGGGTATTTTTCTCATTCGGGAAGTTCTTGCTTTGGGGGTCTCCGCAATATTGAGGGGGGAGGTGCGTCCTTGTCCTTAGGGGGGGGGTCACCCCTGCAGTTTCGATTTTATGAATTATAGCTGTTTCCACAGAAAAAGGAACATTGACTCGATGATTCTAAGAGACCGTAAAAAATGAACCCATTCTCTACAGTCGCAATATCTGACTGATGGCCAAACATATTTGCTTTCTATTGCTTCTCTAAAAACTTTAACAGTATATTCTGTAGGATTCAAATAAATAGTAGAACCCATATAATACAGCTGCTGCAAAATTATCAAAAATCAAACTAGTGACATATTGCACAACACATTAGTATTTGTATGCACATGTGCCAATTACTGGAGACTAGCAAAACTGAAGCACCACTAAATGGCATCCATCATTATTTCAAAAACCAAAAAAAGGAAAAAAATATATTTCTACCCACTCAAAGTAACACCTTTCAACTAAACAAAACTTTTGACAACCAAAATTTAAAATATATTTTTAGTCAGATTTTAATGGATTGATGCGCTGAATTGAAGTTATAATCTTTCAGTTGGTATATAGCTTTTTTCTTTTAAAAAATTGGATATGATTCTTATTTTTGGACATTTTTGTTGGAAGTGCCAATCACTGGTGACCTGCCTATATTACGTGTATACCAAGTTTTTTTTTTTTCCCCGAAAAAGTTCAATTACACAAACTTGCAATGCGTGAACGTTTAGCAAAACTTTCAACTTCAAATGCTCAATGTTGGAATATTTTCTTACGCGACAACTCATTCCCCACATTTTAGAATATCACGCTTTCAATGGTCCTCAATGCTGCACAAATGCGTTCTTGAAGTTTTGTAGTGTTTTCGGTATCGAAGAATACTCACCATTGTATTTGACGTAATCCCATGAAAAGAAATCGGCGTTTGAAAAGACCTGGGTAACAGTACAAAAGTTTACTGTGCAACAAAAGGTTCGAACATCAAACATTTGTATCGAAGAGAAACTTAGTAGGGGAGACTATTGTACCTTGGACCACTTCTAAAACTTTTTGGTTTTCAAAAAAAGAATGTGTGATTTTTATGGTTTTTAGTTATTAAAACTTAACTTCAAGCCTTTTTTCATAAGTAAAAAAATGTTTCGGATTATAAAGAATATTTTTCTATTTTTGTATATTTTTCACATTTTATGTAATTTGGTCCATGGTACATGATGCTTGTGTACCTTGAGACAGACATCTTGTACTTGCTTAACTGCATAACTTAACGTTGTATTCAAGTTTATAGAACCCACTTTCATTCAACTTTCTTAAATGCCTAAAATGGTTGATCTGCTCACTCTAAATCCTTTCTCGGCCTCTCTAAAAGTCATTTTTTTTTTTTGTCAGGATCATTACTTCTTACTGCTTCAATAGCATTTTGCAATGCCTCAACATCTACTGGATCCCTCACGATTCCAGTTTTACTTCGAGGCATGATGAAATCCTACCTAAAAAAAATCACTACAACCTATTGTACCTATTGTACCTTGATCCAGTGGTTCAAGATACAAGATGGAGCTTGGTTTCAAGGTACTCGAGGGTGCATGTTTATACAAAAGTGGCTACCCTAACCTAACAGCTACGTAAAAAGTGAAGACTAAATGTTGAATACACTTGCCGAGAGACAGGCAATATATATAAGGGTCAATCAGTTGGGTGACACTTGTCTTTAAAAGTCCAATTTCATTTAAATAGCACTGGAATTATTTACTTTTTTTTGCACAAATCACAAAACAATCACTGTCCACATAAAAACTGGAGTTTCAACCTACTACTCACTCTGGCAGGTGGAGAGACTCATGGCTGACATAGTACCGTGATTCCTCACTAGTTAAAAGCGCTAGCTGATTAGAGTGCATTGCGCAAGGTACACCATAGTCAAGGTCAGTGGCGGATCTAGAACTCGAGCAAGAGGGGGGAGGGGGCTAATCTCGGTCCAAGTGGAGAGTCACCTTTTTAGAGGGTCTTTTTCGTCGTTTTTGCGGATACTCTCAATCTCGGTGTTCATCGCTTTTAGAGGGACAGACACCCTTGTTTAAACAATATGAAATTTTCTCTACAAGTGGTCCCTCTCTAAAAAATTTAGAACTTTAAATACGGTTTTTTACTTGAAAGAAACTTACATAGAATACTTAAGAACATAAAAAAATCGCGAACATTTTAAAGGTCTGAAAACACTATATGCACCTCAGTTGGATATGAAGCTACAAATTACCGCCCCATGCCAGAGCTAAGACAGAATTGCATCTAAACACCGAAAATGTCAGTTACAGCATCCAGAGATTGCAGCTGCGTTCTAGCTTTATGATGTCAAAAACGCAATTTTCGAATGTTTTGGCGGTAAAGTTAGGTGAGATGGGGTTGAGGTTCCTTCCCGAGTATTTTCCTTTACTATAGTTAATTTCAAGATTGTTAGCGATATAGGGAATAGAGTGCTCTTTCCAGAAATTTGCACAGATAAAAGGTTAAAAACACAATTTTATGCTATCTGTGATGGTCCATTGCAGGCCTGGAAATGGAAATTTTTGTATTCTCTCTCTATGAAAATATTTTAACAACTAAGTCTTGAAAAGGCTGTCTTGGTGGCATTTCGTTTGGGATATAGAAAAATTTAACGGGCTGTCTCTGGAAGTTTTTGACCCTAAAGGTCGAAGAAAAGTCATCTGTACGCCTTCTTCGTCAATGTTAGGCGGATCTCTTAATGTCACGAAAGTGATATCAGGTCTTGATTCCAGAATTTTTTCAAAATTGAAGTTCTAAAGATGTGACTTACAGTTTAGGTTTGGGAAAGATAGAGGAAAAACCCTCCTCTTGACTCTATCGGCCTCATTCACTCCCGAAATCTTTTTCAAAAAGTAGTTTTTAGGTTGTACGTGAGGAAAAAAGGTTCTTGGATTCTCCCGAGGAATTTTCTAAAACGAAATTTAAAGCTTTTTGTGCTGATACTAGGGAGGAGGTGCCCGAGGGGACCCTCCGGAAGTTTATAAAAGTTGAAGTCTTAGAAAAGCAATTTTTGGCTCCGTTTAAAGACGTGAAGCGTGTAGAGATAAATTTAGGTATCTTCTTCGGCTAAATTTAGAAATTGAAGTTTCAAACACACAATTTATTCTATATTTTATAGTAATATTAGGAAAAGAGTAAGTGCTCGGAGATCTTCCCCAGAACTTTTTTGAAATCGAAGTCTTTAAAATGCATTTCAGGCTCTCTTGGACGATGCTAGAAGACGTGTTGGGGTTCGGGGGCAGAAATGTTTTGATATTGAAGTTCTGAAAACACAATTTTAATTTACATTTTGATTTAATGGGTGGTTTCCAAAGGAAATGTTTCAAGCTTGAAGTCCTAAAAATGAATCTTTTTTAGTCACAGTGTTTGAGGACTGTCCCAACAAAATTTCTGTATTAAAGCTAGAAAAGCAATACTAAGCTTTTTTTATGGTATTATTTATTTATTTATCATTCATTAAAAGTATTGCACACAACAGAAAAAATCCAGTTACAGTGGCAACAGCAATTCAAAAACAGCAATTAAAACCAATTATACATATTAAAACATGAAGACTTAATATTGTAAAATGACAAACTAGAAATGTCTAAATCATGACAATGAATATTAAAAATTTTGTAAAATTTAAAAGGACAAAAATTGTCAACACAGTTCCGTCTGGTTAAAAAAAAATTTAAAAGAAGAACTATCCTAAGAATCCTACTTGGGACAGCAAATTGTATCGCATTAACGAAATCTGAGCAGTCAATTAAATTATGTAGAACCTTATAGAAAAAAAGAAGACGGGGAGGGAAAAGAAGGGGAAGGAGATTCGGGAGCATCATTCGTCCTAAAAACATATTTTAAGGCACACTTAGGTGACTTACGATAAATATACATAAAAGCACTTTTACACCTGAAGTAGTTTGAAATTGAACCGCCCAAATAAGTTTCATTCTAGGTTTGCACAAAAAGGGGTGAATCTTATGTAAATTGGAGAAAAAAAAGGGCTTGAAAAATCTCTTTAAAAATATTCGAAAATAGTGTACTAAAAATGCAATTATAAGTAATCTTTGATGACATAAGGGGCAATCGGGGGCTCACCCAACAAAATTTTCCGAAATTAGAAGCCTAAAAGCAGTTTTAGGCTCTCTTTGTAAAAGTATTGCAGTATTTAAAATCTGCAAATATTCGGTTTTATCCAGTGCAAGTTCTGACCTCATTGGGAGAAGGAGGGGGGGGGGGGGCTGTATCCCCGTTAGCCTGAGAACGAAGTAAAATATATAACTGTGCGAATTTGAAACTGATAACTTCAGATTAAAAAACCTTGATAGCATCAGGACGAAGCTATTTCTTCCAAGTCTTCCCATGCTATTGCAAATCAGAAAATCTGTTGTACGTTTTGACCAAATGGGAGAGGGAGCTACAGTTCCTTCAGCCCCCCCCCCTCCCCAAATCACCACTGATACGCCACAGTGTATATATTTATTTAAATATAATGCATATTTAAATTCGTAAAAGTATTGAAGTATTTGAAATCTTTAAAAATTTCGGTTTTACTTAGCGTTATTTCTGACCTCACGGAGAGAGGGGGGGCTATAGCCCCCTTAACCTGGGGACGAATTCAAATACATATGGCTGATTTAGTTTGAAAGTTATAACTTTCAGATTAAAAAAAAAAGATTTCAGAACGAAACTATTTTTTACAAGCCTTTCCATTCCATTGCAGATCACATAAGTTTCGACCAAATGGGAGAATGGGAGGGGCTACAGTCTCTTAGCCCCCCCCCCCCCATTTCTATAAATATGCCACTATATATAGTAGTTCATATCTAAATGTAATGCATATTCAAATTCGCAAATGTTTCTCTGAAATTTCGATTTTATCTAGTGTGAGTTTAGACCTCAAGGGGGGGGGGGGCTATAGCCCCCTTATCCCGCCCTTGGATCCACCACTGGTCAAGGCACAAGTCTCCCCTACATTTCTCTATACATTCGTGTACTTACTGTTATACGTGCAGCAGTTTCGAATATATGATGTTTTGAAAATCGGGTCCTTGATTTGTGCTCCCTCTTATATTGTACAATTAGCGAATTTCTTTGCGACGTAAAATATAAAATACGGATACACAACAACAGCATGAAGGCGACTAATAAGCAACATCACTCCATGCACATCACTCTTAATTTTTTTTTCGAAGTTCACGGGGGGCGGTGGATCAGTACAGTAAAACATGTAGAATTCACCATCCTTGTAAGTTTACCATCTGTCTCAGATGACTGCTTTTATCAGGTACAGGATTAGTCCCATATCATATGTATCATCATCTATAAATTGATAACCTGTCTAAGTTGAGCACTTAAGTACTGCACCACAAGTTGTCAACTTACGCAAGTCTTCCTGAAACTGCATAAAAACTAACGCACTACAGTGCTAATTCAAAAAAGACTGACAAACTTTATACTGCAAGTGCAATTTATATTAAGTTACAACAATTAAATATCTTTCTTTTAGCCCCTCCCTTTACCAGTAGTTGAACTGAGGATAAATACTGAATAGTTGAAATCTAAAGAAGGAGAAATTGAGACAGATTTTCTTTTTGTTTTTATAAGAAATTCTTCGAAAAACTTTTGAACTATTGAATATACACGATATTTTTGACAAAATAACAGAGTAAAATTTCCCAACGTGAATAGGTTTTCCACAAAAATGAGAGTCAATAAAAGAAAAGAAATTTTTTTTTAAATTCTTTTCAAAGAAGAAATAACTCTTTTCATTTCAGAGTCTCCATTGAAACCCTTCAAGCGATAATAAGCATTGATTCGTATTTTATCTAGAGACTAATTATACCTTTTAAAATTAGCAACTTGTGTTGTGAATATCATTGTTCGAGGGGCCGCGCAAATACAGGAAGTGGCTACGGAATTAGAACAGCATACCATCATCCTTGCGTTCTAAATAGTTGGTGGAACGGCCACTAAGATAAAGATCAAACTATTTATGCGACAAGTAAATGATGATATTTTGGACTTTACATGGCCAGTTTTCTATCACGAACTACAAATGAGTAGAAGGAATCCTTTAAAAGTGTTTTATAGTTACTTCACAGGAAATTATTCCTATTTGTGCTTAATTATGTTTCCCGAACCATTTCTGTGGAAAGTTACCGAAACATAAAATAAAATTTCTAATTTGATGCAAACAGTATAGTTCTTTATAACGACACTGCTCTTAAGTTATTTACAGATTGGTTTTGAAAATAAAGCTCTAAGATAGTTAAAAGAAAGTCAAAACTCCCCAAAAACGGAGAAGACAGGTCTGTGATTGCTTAATGTACACTTTTTTCCAAATATATGTGATATATAATGCATTATATGCGGAGAGAATGAGCTGATAATACTTCTGGTTTAGACAGGGGCTGGTCATCACTCAAATATGAGCAGGTAGAGATCTGGGGGATCAAGGAATGTCATTCGAAAGCTTTTCTAAATTCCACTTCTAGAACTGCGGTTTTAGACTATTCTTTGTGATGTCAAGAGATAAAAGTTTACGGGGCTTTCCCCGGAAAATTTTCAGAATTGATGTTTTTAAAATTCGATTATAGACCACATTTATGTAATGGGGTTCACAAATGTGTTCGATCAATTTACCTCCTCCACCCAATGTTTCTCCACGCAATTTTTCGAAATTATAGTTTTAAAAGTGCAATTTTAGTCGTTATTTGGGTATTTTAAAAGGGGGGATTTCAGGTGGAAACCCCGCTCCTGAAAATTTTCGAAATTGAAGTCTTAAAAACGTGATTATAGACAATATTTGTCAACGTTAGGCACCCACCAACTTTTCAAAATTGAAGCTCTACAAAAAAAAAAAAAAAAAAAAAAAAAAAAAACAGAACTTTATGCGATCTTTGATGTTGTTAGACAAGAAGGTGTTCACAGGGGCTCTTCTCCGGAAATATTCACGTAATTCAGCCCTTAAATCAGAAGTTAAGACGCTCCTCAAGGATTTTATATTAGGGGAAGGGTGAGGGAATTCTGTGGCGTAGCTTTTTTGTAGACGAATTATAAAGGGGGTAAAAGTGAGTAAAAAGAAAGACTTAACTAGCTGACCAGTGGCGTGCAACTACTAGAAAGTTTTAATTTAAAGATTTTTTTGAAAAAAGAATTAAGTTTTCCACCCAACATTCTATGCTTTTCCTTATTAAAATAGGTTTAATTTCCTAAAACGTGTTCTTTTCTTCTCTTCAATAAGAAAGAATTTATTTGAGAAAAAATTCAGCTCAACATTCTTGAGTGGGCATGGGTCCTGTGGGCTTAATAGTGGTTGCGCCACATCCCGCAAGAGAAGATGTTACTAGAATAATTGGAATTAGTTTTGAATATCTTCTGTCCGTTTTCAAGCTCGCAGCGAATTAAACCTGTAAATCATAAGATAGGTTCATTCAAAACTGTGGTGGACATTTGATAAACTGGTGAAGCAAAACGAACTCTTGAAATCAGTCACGAAATAAAAAGTTCTCACAAATCAGTGACGAATGCAGACAACATACATACCAACCAGTGGCGCCAACTTATATGGCTATTGGGACTCCAGCTCACTCAAAAATTTGTTCTTCTTTACGTCTATCCAATTACGTTTCGATCTTTTGCTCTAAAATAGGTTCAGTTACTTCGAATCTTTGCCAAATTTGTTACAAGGGAATCCGATGCCCTCGGTTCTTTTTTTTTTAATTGTACAAAAATTTAAAGACCTCTAGATTTAATTTTAGGGTCATTTAATTTCATAAAGTTGCTGTCTGTTTTCTGCACGATCGAATTTCCTGCATAGTTTCGAATTTTATACCACATTGCAGCCCGTAAAATACTATCTCTGAAGAAAGTTCTTTTATCTCTAGTAATAAACAATAATCGTTTCGATATTTTTACTACGGAATCTGGAGCTACTCTCGATGAAGGTTATCGCCCGAGGGTTTTTTTTTTCCAGTGCAACATTTTTGTTTTAGGAATGTTTATTTTGTATTGCTTTTTCATTTTAAACTGTTAACCTCTTCAGCAGTAGGGGTGTATGCACATGCAGTACATCACGCAATCTTGAAGTTGTGACTAATCGAATTTTGGTAATTTGATGATTGGAAGTTGATCGTAAAAAGACAAAAATAGAATTTCCAAAAAAAATTTAAGTAAAATTGAAGAATACGTATTTTAAAACCAAAACACAAAAATTGAGCGCGTTGAAATGACGTCCCTTCAACTGTCTCTGAAGTCCCATTCGTCTGGGTGAAACCCGGATATCTAAAACTGATAAACTGTATAAACGGTATAGGTACAAGGGACCTCGGGATGCCATGCCATGCTGCGTACTAGTAGTGCCACCATATAAATCAAAGCTTAAATCTTGTATTTTTCTCGGAAAGTTTCCGATTTTAGTTTGATTAAAAAAAAAAGACAAACAGAAACTGAATTCTGAAAAAAAAAAAAAAAAAAAACTGCTAATAAAATAGTTCTTTAAGGTTTTAAATGAAATTTTAGGATTTTTTCTTATTTGAAAAAGGAAGGATCAATTTCAAAAGTGCAAGCAGTCAAACGTCTTCCGCTTAAGAACTAACGGTAGCGTGACGAACTGCAAGCACGTTTCTGGTCTGAACGGATTAACTTAAGCTCAGTTAACTAAACGGTAAAATCAGAAATAAGCAGCAAAGATGCAAATTTCAATCGTCTCAGCCCAAACGTCTCAATAATTACAAAAAAGAATTAAGCTTTTTTTTTTTAAATAAAATGACCCTTGTCATCGAGAGGAAGGCTTATCCCTCCCTCCCCCTTAAAAATAGATTGTTGAATGTTAATCAATTCTTATTTTTAAAAATCTGTGATAGTAACTGATTCCTGGGTCATTTAAAGTCAAGTCGCTTAATGCCATGTGCCGCCATGTATCAGATTTTGTCCATTATTTTTTTTACGAATAGCTATCGATTAGATAAGCTCTTTCTTTTTTTTAGATTTTTTGAATAAAAATCAAGCTTTGGAGAATTTTTTCAGAAATTCAATTTTTGATCACTTTTTGGATTCACCTTTTTGGTATGAATTTTGAAAAATCTCTCTAATTTCTTAATTTTTCAACCAAATAAGCTGAATTAGGTATCAATTTCAAGCTAATATTTTCTCCTTTCCGTATAAACAGTGGAAATGATTCTGTTAATAGTATAAAGAAGTACCACTGCTCATCTTATGCCAGTTTTTATGCTTTTTCAATTAAAAAAAATTTTATTATTCGTATCTCCGGATTACCAACTAACATCTGCATCAAATTTTATTATAAATAAATCATGCTCTTGCTATGTTCAAAAAGTTAGAAGGGTATATTTTTTGATGTTTTGAAATAAAGTAATGAAGTTTGTTTTGTAGAACATTTACTTCAAATACAAGTTTTTGCTAACTTTAGAACCATTTTGAGCTTAGAAAAGCTCAAAACCTTGTCAGAACAATTAGTACTCCAATGTCAAAGAATAAAAAAATAATTGTATCAATCATAAATGTTAAAAAGTTGTTCACTTTGGAAAAGAATTGTCCATAAACCTCCGTTTCCGACTCAACGGGGGAAAAAAAGAGAAAAAAGTTTAACAATAACACTGTAAAACAATTCCGAAACGTTACTTATTTCCGTGTTACCTTTCGGGATTTCAATGGTTTTTATTCACTTTCTGGGAAAGTGAAGTGTCATTGTCGAAAAGTTTCCTGAATTCCTACAAATTGCTAGAATGCTGACTTTTCACTGTTGTGAAAAATATTTTTGTCTCCCAGTTTGAAGATTAACTGAGCGTATTTATAAAGTGCATCGACTTCAGTTCGATTATGGTCCATCCAGACTGATTAAGCTCCCAAAGGGAGCGAATAACATCATGGACTACGTAGCTTTGCAAGAATTGCAGATGAGTAACATTCACGATACTTACTTGCAATTCTGTCTTAGCTTTGGCCATGTTTGCATTACTGCTTTTGGAACTTCTTTGATAAATCAGGAAAATGACAAGGTATTATATTATACCTTCCTAGTACTCTAATTTTCCAGAGACACGACTGGCTTTAAACGGAAAGGTTCCTAAATTTTTTATTAGGCTTCCAGGATAATTTTAGTAAGGTTACTCAATTTTGGCGAAAAACGTTCCTGGTTTTTGCAAGATGTGTTACTGTAAAAAATTGGGCACATGAGCTGCCCATCATTGTCCAGGAACGTTTCTGAATCGTTTTTACAGTGAATGAGTATAATATAGAATACTGATTTGTTCAAGAAGCTCGTCTGTCTCCAGCAATAACATTGATCCGAGTTGTTCGCGCGCAAATCCTTAGACAATACAGTCAACTTCCGTAATTAAAGCCAGTATTTTAAATTTCTGTGCATATAATTTGCTCAGAAAACGTTTTGTTCACGGAAGTTTGCGGCTGTGCACGACCAGCTCATATGACGGATCAAAGCGGATTAATGAATGATAGATCACAGAAAAAGATTATCTCTCTTATGGTATTCCATGTCAACATATTCGCCGTGCAACCACTTGTGCAACTAAATTAGATTCGAGCTAAATAAGTATGTATAAGACAATTTCTTGTACGGAATAGTTAAGTGACTCAAGATTGGAGGGAAATTTATAACACCATAATAAAATTGTGAAGAACTCAACTTTTCAGTTTCCCACTCGCAATTCGTTCAGGTCCAGTACATTTCAAGGATTATTAATCACAGAAAACTTTCGCGCTTTTTGTTAATAACAAAAGAAAACGTTGTTTGCATGTCGTACACGATTCACTTAAGCTTTTGTTAGTTTATACGGGGATGTTTGGTACCATGTCAGGCGTACGAATCGGTTTGTTGCCAATTAAGTAAAGATAAATCATTGAAACAATGCTGCACAAATTTAAATTTACAGCAACGAAAAATTGAGTGGAATGAAAATATTAAAAACAAGTCGTTGTTCTAGTTTCGGGATTGAACTTTAAAATCTTGGATTTTCATATGATAAATGATATATACGTAGAGGAGGGTGGCCTAAAGAGTGTAGGTTTTCGAAGAACACTCGAAAAATATAGTTTTTGGATTTTTATCGAAAAAATTTCGGTTTTATTTCCTAGCAGGGTTCTTGAACTTCAAAATAAAAAGTGATTTTTGTATTATTTCAAACACAATATTTATTTATTATCAAACTTTCCAAACATTTGAAAAACCCGTTTTGTTCTATCAGGGAGCTCAAAACAGGTAAGTTTAACTAATTTTGATTTGGTACATTTGCCAATCAAATATGAAGCTATAGATGATTAAAATAGTTGAATAGCTACCAGCCATTATAAAAAAAAATAATACAGTTGCACTTATCCAATTTAAAGTCAGCACATTTGTTTATGGGTCATTCCATGCGAAATGAGCAAATCAGCTGTGGCTGACATGTCACAGATTTCAATGAAAATTTTTATTTAGGTAAACCATGCATATCTAGGAGGAAATGCAAAGTATGAAAGTTTAAAAATGGTTTGTTGCTTTGTTATTGAAATTAGAAGTTGATGCTTACGTTAAGCCTAAATTTTCAGAGCTCATTGCTGCCAGTTTGTGACTCAATAACTCCATAAGTTATAAACGTACATTTAAAAAATAAATATTTCCGCATTCTTTAAACAAACCTCTATTGAGAAAGAGCAAACTAAAATTTACTCGGATCTTTTTTTGAATCTGAGATATTAACAAAGATTGAACTTTTGCCAATTTACTTCAGATTTTAAATCACTCTTCTAGCTCTTTTAATGAAAAAGTAACAGTAAAAATGATTCAGATTGAAAAACTATCTATAAGCAAATATCTGCTCTAATTTAGTAACTGTTTATGAATTTCTTGATGACGAAATTGTACTTAAAAAAATCGAAAATTTCCAAAAATTTCATTTTTTTATCTATTTCAGATGTGTTTTTGAAGATGAGGGAATGCTCTAAATTTACTCAATTTTTTTTTACATAATATATTGAAGTGTCTTTTAGATGCTACTAAATTTTAATCATTGGTTTCAGCGTATTTTTGTTACTAGAGTAACTTGAACTAAGGTAAAATTTCATTAGTTACTTCTTTTTATTTTGTAAGTTTAGCAAAACTAACCATTTCTTTCGTGTTTCATTTTCTCAAAAGCATGTTTATGAAGTACATGCTGAAATGTACATTTTTTTTAATTGAAATAAATGTCAATTTTACTTGCTTTTGTATCATTTAGTCGTTTATCTAGTTCTTTGAATTCTCGTAATTTCACATAAGGGTCAATCCATACAGGTTCCATACAGTATAAACTACTCAATCATGTCCAAATATTTCTAAATTATCAAATTAGAATAATTATTTTGAAAATTACAATATGTTTTTTCAGTATAATGTATTATATAGGGCACAATATACGTAATTTAAGGTGCCATAAAGTTTTCACACTTTTTATTTCTGTTTTAGGTGTGAATTGACTAGCAAAATTGCTTAATTTCAAAGACCTGTATCTTTTTTACAAACAAAATACAAAAAACAATGTGTATAACATGTATACTGCCGTGCTAAGCACAAAAGTCGTATCTGCAGCTGAGGTCAAACCGAAAAACTGCTATTTAAAGTTTTACGCCTCCATGTATTTTATCCAGATTTCACTTTTTTAGATTTTTTTAAAAAAATAGTTCCAATTCACAAATGAAAATAAAACATTGCATAGGGGTAAAACATGTTATAAAGAACCACCTCGTGACAATAACTCAATTTTGACAAAAAGTGTAGATACCACTTTTGTGCTTAGCACGGCTACTTGAATGGAATATTCAATTGGCCAGGAAATTTTATTTTTAATTCAATCCCCTTTTGGTTTATAGGGGTCTAAAAATGTCATTTTTGTCATTTTTCCGATTTTTGAGGGTCTATAATCTATAAAGGGTACACAAACATACAGCAACAGTTACATATTCTTTTTAGCATGGTTCCAGTGATTAGTTTTTGCCGTATTTCATTTTGTGTTTCCGTCCCCTGCGAGTTATTCCCCTTTGAAATGAGTAATCTTTTTACATTTGGTCTTGAATTTTAACCTGTTGCCATTATTTTAATTATTAACTTACAGCTACGTAACTAATCATGTAAGACTATCAACTTATGCACTTTAACATCAAAGCGTTAAATTAACTGTCATAAATGTAATTCAAATAGATTTTGGCCAAAATCCAAAACTCTAGAAGTCCTATTTTTGACTACGAAAATCACTTTTGATGACCTCTAAAAATTCAAAGGTCCAGTTGAGAGAAAAAATAAAAGTGGTTTTAAACATCTATCATATGCAGCTTTTAGGGATATGAATTTCAAAAAAATTAAAAATGGTCGAATGCAACCATCCGTCGAACCTGTATGGATTAACCCATAAAACAAAAAGAAAATGCTATTTTTCTGAATTTTATTTTACGTTTGGAAATCAAAAACCAATTTCGAATTTCTTCAAGCAAATAGTCGAAACACAGCTCTATATTCTTGAAAAATTTTAAAGTTGTCTGAATTTTCCCTCATTTGAATTTTTGTGTGTACGTGAAGGGGAAAATCATCATTTTACAAAATGTCTCTAAGTTTAAAACTGATTTTGAAGACAAATGAGTTAAAATACAACTTCAAAAGTAAGGTATTCTTATGATACTTATCACATTATTGGGTATTAATTTCATCAAAGCTAATGCAATCCTTAAAGATTGAGATTAAAAAATAAAATGCTTAATTATGAGAAAATTGAAATATTTTCAGTTTTTGAAACTCGGTTAAAAGTTAACTATAATAACTTAGAAAATTTTACTCATATCAGATTAATTATCCTACTCCATAGATTGCAAAAACGTATAACTTTTATGTTTTCATTAAATAGTTAATACAATACAAGCCTTCAAAAGTGCAACATTTAGTGTTTATGAGAATGCTGTTCAATTTGACCAATTTTCAATCGCATGTAACTATTTAAATAAAAAATTTTAAGCAAAAATATTTTAGATATTTTTATCTAGGCATAAAAGGAACCTGTATACCAAATTTCATAAAAATCTGTTACCATGCGGCCACAACTTTCTTGCGAATTTTTCTCATTTTGCATGGAATGACCCTTATAAAACATTAAAGAAATAACTGGTAAAATTAATAGACTAATTAATTGCCATCCTAAAAAATAACTTTTTAAAGTTATACTTATCTTTTTGAAATAGAAAATCTAAGTCAGCACACGAGTCAAGAAATATATGATTAAATTCTATACCCGCTTTGCCCGAAGGCACGTTTTTTATTTCAATCATTATAACCTTAAATTTAAAAAAGAAAGAAACAAAATGACTATCGTAGTTTGTAGGTGGATGGTGTCGGAATAACGTAATATTATTGACAATCAAAAAAATAAGCTGGTCTTCGACTAATCACAAGTTACAAAACTTCATTTTTTTTAGAAATAAACTTTTTTTTAAATTTTAAGCCTGGTTGCGCTATGCCGCTTCACTGCTGCTTCGTTGGGACTGATTAAAACTCGGGAGTGTTCTTGCAAACACGCCATACGTATGAATCGCCACTTACACACCATGGGAGGGCATTCGAAGGCCTACCCGCTTTGGGCCACCCTCCCCTATAATACAGCCAAATCCCGTTTTAACGAAGTTAAAGAGAACAGAGAAACTATTAAGTTGTGCCGAAGTAAAGTAACCTTATCCATAGGCGTGTGCACGGGAGTCACCAGGGGGTACTGTGGTACCCCAATTATCATATAAAAACGAAAGTGAGAATAGCTATCATTTTATGTTTTTAGGTTCATTAATTAACCTGATGCGCTTTAAAAATGCGTTTTTACTCTTTTTTACTTTCTTCTATATCTAATATATAGAAGAAAGTATTGGATTCGTGCAAATTTTCGAATTTCGAATTTTGACGGATTCGAACGTTTTGAGGTGTGCTGAGTCCATTTCGATCATTTTTGGAAAATGTCTGTCTGTCTGTATGTGTGTGTGTATGTGTGTGTGTATGTGTGTGTGTATGTGTGTCACGTCTGTGTGTGACCAGTTTTTTGTGGCCGTTCTACAACAAAAACTACCGCATGAAATCGAACGAAATTTGGTACACATATGTGCCCCTATGTGAACGTGTGCCCATTAGTTTTTGGCGCGAATTCCTCCAAGGGGGGTGGAGCAATGGGACGTTTTTCGAGTTACGCGTGCTTGCTATTCCTCAGGAAGTAACTGGCGGAATCAAACAAAATTTGATCCATATGTTGGTATTAACAGGAACAGGTGCTGATTCAATTTTGGTGTCAATAACTCAAACGGGGGTTGAGCTATAGAACGTTTTTTGTCGTCAATTGTGACTGCTGTATCTCAAGAAATAATGAACGGAATGAAAGAAAAATTTATCGGCAAGTAGCCCTTAGTGGGTATAAGAACTGATTTTATTTTTGTGTCAACAGCTAAAAAGGGGGTAGCGCAATCACCCGTTCTTTTTTTCCATTTTGAGTGCCGTATCTCAAGAAGTAATGCTACGTTCTGGTTGAAATTTGGAATATATGTGAATCCATATGTAAACAGGCTTTGGTTCTATTTTGACGCCGATCGCTCCAAGAGGTGTTGATTTTTTTTTTTTTTTTCGAATAAAAATATTTTTATTAATGCAACAATAAGAAAGATAAATCGTAATAGATTGTCGTCTGCGTATTTCTCGTGATTTTAATTGTATGGAAATGATAGGAAATATTATCGCAATGATTTAAAATTTTTAACTGTTGCCATCTTATGTTTGTTAACAAATAAAATATTTGTAATTCATTCAAGCAAGGCTTTTAAAATAACTTTCAATTTTCGCTCTTTGCTTTGCTTTCGCAATAATTCAGACATTGGGATAGTCGTCAAGTTTTTGCATGTGTCATTTTGTTTTTGTTGGGAATATTGCTTCCTCGTCAAGCATGGGGAGGGATCAGAAAAAAAAAAAGAAAAATATAGAAGAAAGTTTCGTGATGGCCACAACATACTAGTTTTAAATTAATTTTCCTTTCGCGAGCAAGTATTGAAACCTTTCTCAGCATAATTTAGACCTCTTGGTACCGTGATACCAGGAAGTATTAGTGCCCCCCCCCCTTTTCTGAATATCTGCGCATGTCTGTAGCCTTATGTTAATATAGTTTGAAGATTTCGTGGATCTTCGTTCTGACAAACATATTGCCATAACGGTTTTCGCTGAAACAGGATTAGACTGATGAAGAGATAGGCTTTCCAAATTTGATCCAGCTTTTTTCCAAAAATGTCCTTGTTCTCATATCGTCTTCGTTTTATTAAGTATGTTTTACAGTTATTCAAAATTAGTTTTCAGTCTATCCTTTGAGTTAATCAAATTATTCAAAGTTCTAAATTTCGTATCTGTGTTACTTTCGGTAAAATTTTTGAAAATCATGTCTCTTGCCAGTTTTCCGGACTGTAGTGAGGCTCTCTTTTTTCTTTTCCACCGATGAGAAGAGGCTTGCTTTATTAGCTTCAAAACGACTATTTGAGAATTTAATGTCTATTTTTAACATTTTCATTTGCAGTTTCAATTACGTTGTGTCGTTTTACTTGGCATAATTTATCCCAAAGTTTTCGATAATAAAGCGAACTGTTTGTTTTAAACGTTACCAAAAACTGACGGAATTGATTTTTTTTCTTTTTAATTTTTTTAAAACTACTAAATGGCTATCACCCCCTGATCGCTATTTCTCACCAACCCCCAAGAGCTAAACAGCTCCACTGAAATTGCTTTCTCGATTCGAAGTCGCAGCTTACTTTCATTTCATACTAACTTCATCATTATAGTTCACAAGGTGCGTGCACAAAAGTATTCTCATGTTAGCTACATCTTCTGTGCACTAAATTCTTTTCAGCGTTGCCAATCTGGCCAGCATCAACGATAATTGCACAAAATTTGGCGATTGCGCCAAAATCTGAAATATCAAGATATTCTCCACTATTGGGCACCTATTGTGTTGAATGAACCAAAACTATTATGAAACAGATTTGTATACTGCCATGGGCAGGTAAAAAGGCAATAATTGTACTTTTTTGGGCAATCACGATTGCTTATTGTTCTCACTTGACCGTCCTTGGCGTTGTGGTTCCTTTTATAGCTTGGGCTAGGGACACCAGCACCACCGCCCACCGGCGGGCGGCGGCGCGGCTGCTCTGGTCCTGAGCTCTATCCCCAAGAATCCACTTCTGCTGGACAGTGGCGTCCATGTCCTACACAGGCATGCTCATACATATTCACACTCACACACACGCGCGCTTTTACACACATACATACACACACCTACGTGCACATACTTAAGCGTACACACACACTCAACTTTACACACGTAACAAACCAGGAGGAGGGATATGCTTGGAGAGGGGAGCCGTTTCTAGAAACAATAACTCCAGTGAGTAGGGACTTGTCGCAACTCGTGATTGCGAAAAACATAACTTGAATTTAAAGTTTCAGAATTCAAATTAGAATTAGAGTTGATTGGGGCTCACAGGTCTTTTTAAAATTTTTTTTTTTTTCATTTCTGTCATCTATTAACGTTAGCTTTAATGTACAGGCTTGCTTATTTGGTTTCCGTTGAAAAAAAAAAAAAAAGCGCGAAAAAAAGCGTCGACGTAATTTTATTTTCCTACAGTTAGTATTGAACTCAAAACGCATCAAATATCTCGTAAACTCATTTCTGCAGGTACTTGTCCACGGCAGTATAACTGCTATTCCTCTATTATTTTAATCTATTGCAAACTATAGCATTTGATTAATTTCAGTCATTGCGGCAGAACTTTTAAACGTTGATTATGAAATTCAGACCGACTTTTCTGCGTCATAGCATTTCATGGGCTGCTGCGACGCCATCATTGGATTTTTTTAATATAGTAAGAAATCAATATTCTAAACCTTAAATGGTATAGAGATTAGGTGTGGAGAATTTGTCCCGTGTGGAAACATCCGTCAAATGAAATATAAGAAAGCTCTTGCACCACTCATTCCGCAAGACATTGCCTCACTTTTATTTTGAGCTTGACTTCTTTTCGCGTTTTAATCACTTACGCCCCTCATGCGCATGGTTAGATTTTCGGAAAGCTTTGGTTTTCATAAATCTTCGTTAATAAATTTCATTGAATAATGCTTTTTTCAAACGAAATTATAACTGTTTGCTTGCTAAATAACATTGAAGCAATTCTTATGAAATGAAAGACCTTAATTAAGAGAAAAAAAGGGGTGTGAACCTCTCATTTTTATGAAGCTCAAACTAAGTTTTACTCTTGAAAAATTACTTAAACGATGAATAATATTTCCAAAGGAATACTCCTTTCAAAACTTTCAGTCAGGAGAGGGGGGTCAGAGGAGGAAGGGGGTCAGGGAGAGGGAAAGAGGGTTGAGAGTATGTTAAAAGTGTTAAGAATGTAAAAAGTGTTTTGAACATAGAAATTAAACGATTTAGCAATTTAGTTGAATCCCCGATATTGAAACTTTTTGCATGATTATCTACGCTGTTAAAACTGAAGGAAAATTTTAAATTAAGTATTACTGTAAGACAGAGTGCTTTTAGTACTGGGAGAGAAAATAAAAAAGTTTAATAAATTATAGGGTAAATCTTTTTTTTTTTTTTTTGAGCAATTCCGTTGCTTATTGTTTTTACTTGGCGGTTTAGATGTTCCTATGATTTTATTCCCCCCCCCTAGCTCCTTCTACAGCACCACCGTCGGCCGACCTCACGATGCTGCTCCTCTAGCGAGCTAAGTCTCCAGGTTGCGTCCATATCCTACACACACACGTATACACACACACACACACACACATACGCACATACACACCCATACACAAACACACACACGCACGCACGCACACGTACACACCTACACACACACACACACGCACACACACTCATGCCTGCTCTCAGACACAAACACACACGACTACATACACACACATTCGTGATCGCGAAAAATATAATATGAATTCCAGATGTTAAATTTCAAATTAATTTTTTATCTTTTTTTTTTTTTTTTTTTGCAGCTCCGTAAAAAAATTTCACAGTGCGCATAAAATAAAATAAACCACGTTGTGCTATTTAATTTTAAATATACAACTCAGACAAAAAAAAAGTATAAAATAATAATTAATATTTTTTAACATTTTTCTTTTTCACACTACACTGCGGCACGTCACCCGTATATTCTGCATTAGATACCGCATTTGTGCTGGCGTTATTTGCGCTTGACAAAAAAAAAAAAATATGCATGAAGTTTTATTTACCAAGTAAAAAAAGATAGAAATTGTTTGATATCAGTGTTGTGAACGTGATACTGTTTTCTGTTTGAACATTCATTAATGTCTGATGTTCCGTCGTGGGATCTTCAGCAGATTGAGAGTTAATTTTTTTCTTTTGATTTTCGTCATCTGTTTTTCGTTTTTATATTTTCGGAATATTTTCTCTAAATTGAATTTATGCGCAGTCTCTTATCAATAGCTGTTAAGAGTGCTGCTGATTTATCATATATGTGCTTTGCTGTCGCCTAGATAAGTCAAGAAATAAAACATATTTTACGCAAGATGCTTAAACTTAGCAGGAGTAGGCGATCATGGTTTTACACTGCTAGTTCTAACAAAAGTTATACAATACGTTAAAGTAAGTGTATAGAGGGGGAGGGAGATTCTATTTAAAAGTAGCAGAACTTATATTGCTATTCTCACCAGGAAGCATCCAGAATCCTTTTTTTTTTTTTTTTTTGAGGTTCTTAATAATCTTCAGTGCTCTCTTTCTGATTCGAACTCTGATAATTCGAGCTGTTGATTGTTTTGAAGTAATGATTAGTACATAGTACCCTCAAACTTTCCATTGCTTTCTATATTAAAATCAGATCTTTAATTCAGATTTCTCAAGCTTCTTTACGATTACTACAAATCTGATCAATGGAGTGATAGATATAGAAAGCCGGGAACCTCTTTGATGGAGAGGAAGTCTCTGAAGGAGAGTATGAGGAGCATCGTTTAATCACAAATCAGAGTCAGTCAGGAGTTAACTCTTCCATTCCACGATCAGGGGGGGGGGATTCATGGGAGGGTCAAAGGGTCAGTTACCCCCCCCCCCCCGTGGCATGAATTTTAATTAATCATTACTGAACTTAAATTTTTTGATCCGAAAAAATAGTACATGAAATCAATGTTAAACGTTTTTTGCTTAGTTCTATCTACAAGGTATTTCTTCTCAGCATGTCATTTTTCAAAGGATTGACTGAGTTCGGTTACTGGGCTATTGGTCTTTTGAGATTTTTGTTCATTTTCAAAATAAATATATTCAAAGTTTACGACAACGTGTCCAGCTTGTTTAAGTAAAGAAATATGATTTTAACCGAAAATTTGAGGGAATATGATACATGGCGCAAGTTGCACAAAATTTAAGGAAGGATAAGGCATTTAATCTCATTGGGGGGGGGGAATCCGCAACATATGAGAAGTTGTGCCTCTTCCTTGTGTGTATCACATCCTCCTTGTTTGTGAGGGGTCACCCCCTACAAGTTGTGTTGGAGTTATAACGCTGGCCATTGAAACTTGACCCCCCTTACAAACATTTCTGGATACGCCTCTGGCCATGATGACATTGAAGATTGTAAATGGAGTAAAATTAAGAGACATAAACACCCGGTTATCACACATGAGGGCCATTGCACGAAAAAGTCGCTGTTTTGACCCGCACGCTACAGCTCATACATTTCATTGAAAACAAGAATTTTGGAAGGTAATGTTTTTGTTTATGAAATTACTCATACGTTTGTGACTTCTTAAAGAACAAAATTTTGTTGATTACTCTTTTAAATTGTTGTTGTTGTTGTTGTCGTGTCCGTAATAAACAACTACGGAAAGTTTGGTGCCATTGCCTCGAAAGGTTGAACTTTTTTATTAACAGATAAGACAACACAAGGAAGATTTGCAGCACATAGAGAGGAAATAACACCCAGGGCACCGGCGGGAATCGAAACTCTTTTAATTTATTGCCTTTTATGAAATATTTGAACTGTCACGTGAGGGGGGGGGAATGTCCGTTTTCTCGTTCAATGGCACAAAGTGATTCAAAGTTGAAAATACTGTTGCGAATGTGATGCCACTTGATTGAGTTTTGATTACTTTATTATTTTTTAAAATTTCTAATACGTTTACAAGTGAAGAAAAGCTCAAAAAAAAAAAAAAAAAAAAATGTGCTAGTATAGTAAGAAAGTAGATAAATTTGAGTTTTCTATTTTTTATTCTTTCAGTTGAATGTTGTTCAATAAGCGAAATTTGCGAAAGCAGTGACCACAGTAGCAATCAATTCTATTTATTTTTTTGTAACTTCCTTAGAATTAAATAGGAGACGGTTGGGAAAGAAGAGATGTTTTATGATTCTTCCATTTACACATTTTGTATTCAAAAAAGTATCAAGACTCAATATTTTTAAAATTGCAATTGCTTATTTATTTTTTTATTTACATGCATTTTTTTTAAATATTTTCCACGATTTCAAATTGTATTTGAAATTCAAAGCGTGAAAATACGCTTGACTAAATTTTTGCGGTTCCAATTGATCCGGATCAGATATATACTGTGTTTTCATTTGTAAGCAAAGTTCTAGCTTTTCTATGACTAAATCACGCTGCTGTCTGGCCAGAAATACTTCATAGGGTGGAGCCAAAATGTGAATATATCTACGACCAATCAGGGAACAGTTTGTTTGAGTAACACTGCATTTTACAAAATTAAAAAGTTTCCCTACGATTACTTCTAGTTTCCCCTTTCCCTGATCTGCTGAACTAAATGTTATAATTCTTTTCAATTATTCAAATCCCTACGAAACAAGCAATGCGAAACAGTGGCAAAGAAATCAGGTCAAGAATTTCATTTCAAATTCTTAAGAAAAACAACAACAACAGTGCATTTCGGTAATAAGTAATTCCTTAGCAATGCTAATTAAAAGGATTTACTAGAAACAAAACAGAAAAAAAAAATCACAGGAAAAGGATGTTTCGAAAATTGTTACGACTTCTTTTTATCATTTATGAATGTTTAGGAGATTAATTCTATGCAGACATTTTGATTACTTTTGACATGCCATCGATTCCGTGTAAGGATGTGGCGAGGAGGGTTTTTGTTATATTAAACATCGTTGGATGATGTGTAAAGTCTGTTACGACCAAACTACAGCAGGAAAAATTTTTGACTTGGTATGACCACGATAAATTTTGGGGGTGGTTCCCCGGGCATAAGTTTTTGTTCGCGGCGCCAAAACTTCAGACCAAAAATATCGGAAGGGATAAGTTACCTTAATACCCCTAGATTTCCACTTAAAACACATTTAAAAAAAAAGAAAGAAATTAAGCAACATTTACCTTAAGAACAAAAGGGAGCTCTCGATAGTAAAATCTGACCCGATGCCCTATTCTGAAGCTTACGTATGAGGTCCAACGTCCCTGGCGAGCTTTAAGGGGGCCCCTGCTTCCCCCTTCCCTCGCACCATTTCATAGAAATCCAATAAAAACAAGAACATTAGTAGTTGATGGTCGCTCTTGAACCAAAGAAAATAAAAAGGAATTTTAACCCAATATACGGATTCAGAATCATCTAAATCATTCTAACTCTGTCCCAAACAAATATGAGGTAAATACGTACCACTACTGTGTCAGGACGGCATGAAATTTACCGACAAGGTAAATTTCATGCCGTCCTAATTGTCGCTGGCAATAACTCATACCGCAAGCAAACGATAACAATCATTCTTATTTTTTCGGGCGAAATTTATGTTCTTTCAATATTTGCTAACTCAAAAAATATTTGTCTCACTGTTCCCACTTACTAGAGAAAGTGAGACAAAATTGCATTTAGTTTTTTTTTTTTTTTTTTTTTTTTTTGTGAATTCGTAGTTTTTTTCTTGGTTCACATTTATGGCATAACTATTACAGTGACAAATATTGTGCCATTTAAAGGAAATTGATTTCTTTGTCTTTTAATAATAAGAAATGTAATTGAGAGTTCTTGTCTGCTCTTCCCCTATAGAGAGATGGAGAGTGAATTCAGCTTTTAGTTCAAGAGGGAGAAAAGAGTCGTCACATAATCGTAAGTTAAATATTTACTCAGAAATAAATTGATTAGTATGGCTCTTGCATAGAAAATTTTCGAAATTGTAGTTTTAAAAGCGCAGTTTTAGACGATCTTTGGTAATGTTATGTATTGTGAGATTGTGAGAGAAGAGGGTTAGATTCTTCCCCGGAATTTTTTTGAAATTGGAACTCATAAAACGCAATTTTAAATTCATCAAGGCATGATCAGGTGATCAAGCTAAAATAATTTCAGGTTCAGGTAAAATTTGGTGTCCCTCTCATTAGAAAATCTTAAGTATATAGTTGTTTCAGAAAGAGAAAAGAAAGAAAGTAATTTACTCCATTTTGGTGCCACGAAAATTATGATGCCCAGGTCCACGGACTCGCAAGACCATGCGTTAATCAGGTCCTAATTATCATTCAACCATTTTGTGATGGGGGGCTATGAGGGGTTCTTGTGTGCGAAGGGGTCAAGTTGTGTGTCTTTTCTTTTGGTTAAAATCCGGGCCTCCTAAAGGGAACTTTATACATTTTTTTTTTTGGCAAGTGAATGTTAATTTCAATGCAAATTGAGGTAATGTCATTTAACGTGGTATGGTGAGCACGTGGCAATATATCACGAAGCTTTATGACGCCGAGTTTATGTCAACATCTCGACGATGTGTTGCCAAGTTGGTGACATATTTGGAGACATATATGAAATGCTTAATTCGGTGTCGATTTGGCGATATTAAGCGAGATTCGCGTACAACTAAGTTTAAAATTGCTGATAATTATAATATCAATCTGTGTGAAACAATGTTTTCTGCAATGGATCTTAACAAACTATGTGTGTGTCAGTTTGAAATATTTTTATACTCACTCTAAAGTAGTAATGCAGTATTGTTGTTCTTTTTCTTATTTTTTATATAGTGTTTTCTTCATTTCAATAAACTTTAAAGATGTTACAGCGATACAGCATTTCTATGACATGAGCCTCCCCCCTCCCTCTTCTAGACCTTAAAAGTTTGAAATTTTAAAAGGAAATTTTTTAATGTCATTCAATTATGTCTTGTATTGAAATATTTTGATACTAAAGCTGTGACTTCATTATTTTTTTTTTTTAAATAGTCATTCTAATATCTTGGTAGGCCTCTCTCCCGTGCCTTTCCTCCTTAAAGTCACTTATGCGAGGTTCTCTATAATAGTGTTATGAAAATAGCACCTATATATAAACCATCTTCTGAAGGATAACTTCATATACTTCCTTAAATGGACACATACTCGTTGCTTTCGCTGTAAGCCAATATTTATATTGCATTACATTAGCTTTAGCTCGAAACTTATATTAGTTATAATTACCTACCTAAATAAAGCAATAACAATAATAAATTGAAAAAGAAAAAAATAAATTAAAAAAATAAATCAATAAGTAAATAAATAAATTTGAAAGGAAAAAAAACGAGCCAATAAGGAGGTTTAACAATTATAGTGAATGACTATGCCGATAGTGTCGTAGAAATATTACGCATTGTAATTAAAAATAGCTTTTGTAAAACTAGTAAATGTCGCAAAATGCTCTTTACAATAAAGCCAAACTCGATCTATTGTAAAGTCATAAATTGTTCAAATCGGCGACTTTTTTTCCTGGTTTTTCTCATAGGGATACAAATAATCACTCGACCTATTTAACGTTAGACTGTTTCCTGCCAAATCTTCCCCTTAACGGAAAAATAGCAATATTTCTTAAAGTCAAAGAATTTTTTCTCAAATGCACTATTGAAGCCGTGTATTTAGTCTTATGCAAGTGGTTCGGGAAAACTCCAAGGTGGGATCGTCATCTTTGACGAAAATGCTTAGCGGGACTTTGCTGGTAGTAGGGCTGCAAAGTCGGGGTTAGATTGATATGGGGTAAAAGACTCGAGAGTCGAAGGATCGAAATTTCAAGAGGCGGTGTCCGTCATTTCTCCTCAAACTCCGCAACTCTGCCAGTGGTACCCAACAGTTAGATTTTCTAAAGTTACCAGTTAGTTATCGAGAGAACTAATTTAAAAGACGTATTTTGAAAGAAATTTAAAACATCCATCAATATACTATTAGGGAGTACTGATGCTCAGCATTTTTTTCAACTGCCAGAGGGACACACCTCACGTTAAAATGATTCTTGCGGGCCAGGCAGAATACACATAGGATTTTAAAATATTTAAGTAGTTTCTCAAATAGCATGGGAAAGCACGGGTGGAGGAGGAGGAATACAAGCCAGAAATTATTACTGTCATCACTAGATGCTTCTTCGATATTGGTGCTTTCCAACCCCCGATTTCTGAACATTTGACTCGAAATTTGTGATATTACGACTAACAGTATTTTTCGATTTACAGTGAACAAAGCAACGGACACCATGGGTCAAGTGCGCTGGTCACATTTGACCCACAGACCGCAGGCTGGACACCACTGTACTTAGGGGAGGAAAGATGAGTAAAAAAGTAATAATTCACAAGCACTTCAAAACAGGATGGGCGGTACTTGACCTCAATCTTGCTGATGCAGCAGTGGCGCAAGCAAGAATTTTTCAAAAAGGGGGGGGGGAGGGGAAGGATCGATAGTCTTGCATTCTCATATGATACTCCAACACACAGCCAAACATATTCTTTTGATTTTATTGATTGTTGGACACAAAAAATAGTAAAAAATAAATTATTGTATAATTATTTAGCATTGAATTACAAAATAAGCTATACTTACGATACCAGAAAGCACGAGAATGTATGTATTTACTTTTCTCTTAGTTAAAAATAAAAGTAACGAAGCAACGTCCCCAAAAAACAAAATGATTGTACATAACATGCAATACAGTACATAACGCTATAGTATGTAATTGCATTTTGAACAAAATTTAACAAAAATTAACTCTCATTATTTACTGAACACAAAGGAACTTCCTTGTTCGGAATTTTGACGTTCGGATTTTTAACGCAGCACTCGGTTACTGGCGTACCGAGGAAGCTCAAAAACTGGACCACAAAAAAGTTTTGAAAGTATAAATTACACAAATAAATATTATTTTTACGTTTGCAACAATACCTTTAGACTGTATTTAAAATTACCTTTTTAACCTACTTTCCCAGTAAAAGTCAGAAGAAGAAAAACAAAAGCATGGAAGAAAGCTTAATGCATCATGAAAATATCGCAAAAAAAAAAGTCAAAAATAAATAAACAATGAAATAAATAACGAAAAATTAAAAATTGTAAAGTAGGGTATTGAGGTGGGGGAAAATGCCGCTCTGTCTGTCCCCCCTAATAACTTTTGGGTGAGAAATTCGATTCGAACCAACATTTTTTCATTCGAAAGATCTCGACAAGGAAACCTCGTTCTCATTTTTCACTTTTTAATTTGAAACATTTTTCGTTCAATTTTGAACAGTTCTAATCCCTAAACATTAGCGCCTACGGGGAAACTAAAAGTCAAAATAGATTCCGAACATTAAGGCGGATTTGTTCCAAACAAATTTTGTTGGAAATAGCTCTAGATGACCAATCCCCGACTCCTATTCTAGAATTTTAGTGCTGTCGACTCCGACTTTTGTACCCGAAAATTAGTTGGGCTCCGCTTCTGGCTTAGTAGCTTTGGCAAAATTTGGACAAGGAAAATGACTGACTCCGACTTTTGGAATTTTCGTGTCTTCGACTCCGATTGCTTAATCTCAAAGTACGTCAGACTCCGCAAGCATTGGTAGAGTTTCGGACTTTGAGGGAAAGTGATCGATTCGAACTCCGAGTCTTTGAGTTAGAAATGTTTTGACAATTAAAAATCTTTGACTCCCGCCTCTGACTCCTTAACCACAAAATGCGATTGACTCCGACTCCGCAACCATGGTATTTACTCTGAATTAATTATTATTGATATGATTTGCTTTTATTTTCACTCTTAAGTTTTAATTTATATATTCAGTTTTTGGCAGAGTAATTCGGAGTCCTTTATGCTTTAACATAAAGATAAGCGCAGACGAGTTTTTTTTTTTTTTTTTTTTTGATAATGAAAATTATTTCTTTAATAGGGAAGTTGACATTTTATTGTTTTTTATTTATTTTTAAAGAATATTTATTCTTTTTAAAAAAGAAAAAAAATTGCCAAAAAGAAAGAATCAAACGATTTTTTTTATGTAATAAATTTATTTTAACGGGCTTATTATTTTTAATTCTTTTTGAAAGCTATTAAAGATTTTTTTAATGGAAAATAATATACCAGCTGATTTGTTTAAAAGGTGCTACTACTTTAATTTTTTATTTATTTTCTACGAATATATTTCTTTAGATGAGCAAGGCATATTTTATTCCTAAAAACCAGATTAAGATGATAATAAGTTATTCTTGAAATAATTTGCAATTATAGCTAATTTTGAGAATATTGATCGGATCCTAGAAAGTCGATATTGATATATGGGAAAGTAGGCTCGTTTAGTTCTGAACGGAACTTCTTGTTTAGTATTTTAGAAGTAATTGCGTAATTGAATTAAGCTTTTAATACTTTATGTAGAATGTAAGATTTTTTTCTGAACCTCGATAAAAATTTTCGAAGGTATCCGGACCCCAACTAAAATATTTTGCCGACCCCTACTCAAGTGTATGTTCAATGCTCAACCTTAATTAGGGCTGCCATTTATTTGCTGTTTTCAAAATCTGAGCAAAAAAGGGAAGATCTAGAAAATAGGATACATTTGTAAATTTGTACTCATTTTCACAAAACTATTCTCCGATCACTTGAACAATGAAAGTATAAGCGCACAGCATACCTTCCCTATTAGCTTAAAATGTTAAAGACACAACTTATCGTTAAAAAATGTTTTTTTTTTCGTAGACTGCAGGGCAGATTGATTATTTCTTGCTAATCCGCGCAGGTGAAAGAGGTTAAAGCCAGCGATCAGTGCTTTTAATCGTTTTCAGTTCATTGATACTTTAAGGAACTGAATTGCGTCACGAATACCTTTCGAATTCCAACTACATCCTTGTCCCCTTTTTAAACTGAATATTGCAAACTAAACATTGTTACGAAAAAAACTGTTATCGTCCTTTTTAGGTAACTTTGACGTAGTTAATGCATGAAAAAAGGCTTATTGTACGGTAAAAATGTCGCTGAAAACCGAAAAAGTTTCAATATGTAATGAGGTCGTTTCCAAAATTTTAAAAGTATTTTTTTCTGAAAGAGCATACTTAAAAACATAGGATTTGATCATTTTTTAAATAATTTGTTTAAGTTTGATATTTTTAAAAAATTACTTAAATCGACTCGCTTTCAAAGTTTATGCTTCTGTCCGATGACATCACAAATGATGAAATGCCATTCAGTGTTGCCATTCACGGTTCAAAATATTTAATTCGCATCTTTACTCAGGTGTATTGGCAACGATATGGTTGGTAGCAAGCGTAGAGCGCAATTTTAATTCGCTTCTTGATTATCATAACGTGGAATCGCGGTAGAAAGTACATCATTTGTGACGTCATCAAGACCACCACGCCTTGTTTCAAAAATCAGACATTTTAAAATATTAATTTAAAAAAACCTGTTGGGAAAATGAAAGTATTTTCTGGGTCTATGTTTTTTTTTTTTTTTTTTTTTGCTTATTCTATCAATTTCAGTGACAAAAAGTACTACTTTTGATTGAAGGAAACAACCCCATTGCAATAATAAAAAAGGCAAAATATGAAACTAGACGACGGGAAGAAAAAATATTAGTTGAACAAAAAAATCTATAAAATTTCAGAATCTAATAAGGAAATCGTAATGCGCAATATATAGTGTAAGAATAATTTTATGTAATATTTCAATGAAAATTGCATACGAATATATTGCTACATTTTTCAACATAGCTGGTTTTACGCTGCACTGGGAAACAAGTCATGGCCCCTCACATTTATGTCTAGAGCCCTTTGCAAGTTCATGCAATGGGTCCTTTCATTTCTTCCCAAGCTTAGAAATTGGTATAAAAATGTGTTACACCATCAGTTGTTTCATTCCTGGTCCATTGTTGTGGTACCCTTATAGTTTCCCCATGTGAGAGTCATGCAACAAGCTCCTTAATTTCGAATCAAGTATGTATCTAGTTTCATTGTAGCTTTGTGCGTGGAATTGTACGCAAACTCCCTAATACAGAAAAAAAAAAAAAAACTTTGCCTTAATTGGGAAGATTGTGCTACCGTAATAAAATGCAATGTCATCAATTTCTTTGATTATATTTCAACGTTGTTACTGCAAAAATTTCGAAACTGTAAACCAGCTTCATGTTTTAAGCTTACAATACAATGTTTGAAAATACAATTTCAATACAATTTGATTCATTTTAGACTTTAAACTTACAATACAATGTTTTGATTTATAACAATATTTTGATTTAAACAATATTTTGTACAGTTAAGTCTCACGTATAAATTGCAAAGGAATAACATATCAGAGTTACAAGAAGCTAATTTTAAACAATAAAATTTTGCATTAAATAGTCATTTTTAATAGCATTTTCATTCTCATTTCTCTTTCTTGTAACCGTAACTCAAAAACATATAAATGTAGTATTATCATTACAAATTTATGTATTACAACGTTATATTCGCTCATTTCTGCGTATTAATTATCTTGTATATTCTACGCAGCTTGCTTTAAGCAATCTCCCCCGCCCCCGAAACTTGGTTCAATTGTTTACTAATTTTTTAAGCAACGAAGCAGTCTTCAACTGAGATTAAACGTAGATTAAATTCTGAAGCAATGCATTAAATTTGAGTCATTAATTGCACGCTCTGATTCCCCCCTTCTATAAAAACTTTTGAATATTTTCTTTCTATCTTTTAACTCTGCACTGTTAAAAAAACCCTGAAGGTTCAGGTAGTTTTCTGACTGATTTTAACAGAATATTTCCGTAATGCTTCAAAACGTATTTTTTCCTTACAACAACGTAAACATCCCGACGAAAACGGAATTTTTCCATTTCTAGGGTTGCCGCTGTGCTGTACTTTGCTCTGATTAGTCTTCAAGTCATGATAAACATCCCTTATTAATAGTGCTTATTAATCGCACTGTTACATTTTGCTAATTAAAAGCATATTTAGAATAACAACTCGGATGCTGTAGACAAAATAGATAGCTTGCCATTTCATGTCTGGAGAGTAATATACTCGTTATGTCGAAATTGTTTATACGCCTTTTTGCTTTGTAGGTTTGGAAAAATGTTCGCGCCATTTTTAGACTGGCAGATGTGTTTTGATAGCTCTGATGATTTGATGTGGGTTTTACTGAGTCAGTATTAGAATATTATTGCGGTGTATTATTTTGCTCAATACTTCGAACAATTCTATTCGTTAGTCATATTGTGCGTTCTAGCCGTGAGAATAGTTTTAGAATTCCGTGTTATCCATTTAAAATAAAGGGTATTGGATTACTCGTATCCAGATGCAATGGAGACACTTAAATTTAGCACCGCTGGTCACATGTAAGTATTGTTGAATATCTTTGTACATGTTAAAATACAAATGTATTTTTCTTGTTAATATGCATTTGATAGAATTCCGATGGTAGCTGATTTAGAATTTATAGAACTATTATAAAGTTACTGTTTTTGCTCTAACGCGTTGTATTCTTGAAAATCATTAAAACGTTAAATGCCAACATTTCGTATCAACCGAAGATTATCGTAGTGTGCGAGCAAGACAGAAAAAAATCACTCAGTTTTTTTTTTTTTTTTTTTTTTTGATAGATTGAAAGTAAACATTTTGAATCTCCAAATAAAAGTATTTCTTGCTGTTATATTTTTTGCGAAAAGGCATAGCAGATTGTAATCTTTGAAAATATAATTTTGACAAGAGTAAGTTTTCTTGATTACTTAGAAATCTGGAAACATTCATTACTCCTTTCGGGATTTCATTTATAATAAAAAATACAAATTATTTATTTCCTTAGGATCTCATCCAACAACTTATTTGAGATTATTGCAAGTTTCTTGTAAAAACATTTCGGGTAAAACGAACTGATTGATATGTTTAGCCTAAGTATAATGCTTATGCACTAAAAATCTATGTTGCTATTCCAATGAGAGAAAAATGCGGAAATCACCGGGGGGGGGGGGGGGGGGGTATACATCATCTGAGCAAAAAATTCTTCACGTGTATGTCAATGATTCTGTTTTTAAGCACAGTAAATTGGTATGCGGTACTCTCCATCAGGTATATTATTCCATGATAAAGTCAACCGGTTTTCAATGGTATTTTATTTGACTTTTCATGTATGCTTTTCCATGCCACGCCAGAATATGTACGAGAAGAAGTCGAAAGAAATATCGCGCAGTATCAGCATCAAAAATTGGTGTTATATTTAAATCCACTAATTTCCTTGTTGGTACTTTTCGATTATTTTCATTCATCTGAAGGTGCGAATTTCGAGATGCTTGTAAGTTATCAAGCAAAAATTTCACTAAAAATATATTTTAGTAATAAATACAAATTAAAAAAAATAATAGTTTTTGAATAGTTAAACTATTTTTCTCTTATATATCATTTTAAACATAGGATAGAAAAACGAAAATGAAATTTTAGTAAAATATGTGAAAATGAGAAACGATAAAATAGCGCAACGAAAAATCAAGAACCGAAAGTTCTGTAAAGACACAGAAAGTTTTAAAACGGAAAAATAGATGAACGGAAAAATTTAAAAACGGAAAAATAAATCAACGGAAAGAAGAGAAATGGAATTTTCGTTAAATCACGGAAAATTTATAAATGGAAGAACAGAACTAAACGGAGAAATGAGAAATGGAACTTCTGTTAAGTCACGGAAAATAATTTAACGGAAACGTAATATTTACGGCAACTTTGCTGCCGGTACTTTATCCGTTATTTTCAGGAAATTTTTTTAACAGTGTGCCATCAATATTAGAACGTGCGATACGCGAAATCGAACCATGGTTGCTCAAACGAAAATCGGAAGCACCTATAGTCCGGTGAATTTAGACACAAAAATAGTGATCAAATAACAAAAATTCCGACAAAGCTAAATTTTTGTACAGACCTTAGGCTTACCATTACAAATGAAGTGCCAAAAGTCCCCATCGATCGATCCCATGTGAGCTAAAAAAGTTATTCGGGGTCAAAGGTCAAAAATGATCCTTACGACTTTTTCTCTAAGATCGACGTGGTTTCTCCGGTAGGCCTATTCCACGAATCTTTCTGACGTTATTTTCAGGTATTACTTATTTAATAGTATGGAGATTATTGATATTCCTAATTGAGTTCAACTGTCGTTCTATTTTTTTTTTTTTTATTTTTTTTTGTTACTTTAATCTGGATTATACTCTTCAAAGTCAACTTCAACAATCATGTTTTCTTCGATTTCTCCTTCTTCTTCCTCTTGCTGAATGTTGAGAAATTGTTCAAATGAAGATAAATCAGTTGTCTCTTCAGCAAAATCACACGAATCTTCCTCTCTTGTACACTTTAAAAAATTTTAGTGTATGTCAACACCAAAAATGGTGGCAACTACTTTACACCAAGTGTCGTGTAGTGAAACACCACAGATAATTCTTGGTGTTTGCTAACACCAAGAATAATCTTTAGCTGAAAGATCTTCAGTTATTTGCGGCATCGGGTCTTCCTGTAATACTGAATCTTTGGGAGTTACAATTTGTATAATGCCCATTATATGAAGCGTATTATTGCCGTCCAAAGTATTTATATTAATGTCAGCATTATCCGCGACATATTGAACCAATGTACCCAGTTTCTGGTGATAAAAGGTGAAGTGGGCGACTGAAAACTGCAGCTGCTTCATAGTTCATTGTTTCACTATAAGATGCGCATAAACCAAACGACGGGAAAATTTGTATTAAGCTTTTTAAACCAAACCGCCGATGGAAAAAAACTGAAAGACCCAGCTGTAATTTTGATTTAAATGTTCTAGGCCGAACAGCAGTTATCATGCTATGACTAATATTTGTAGAAACTAACTTAAAACGATCCAAATTATGAATGTGCTTGTTTTTAAGAATGACTTGTTCCAAAAAATATGATAATGATTCGGGTACATAGTATTATCAAAAACAGAAGATTGAATATCTTCTCGAATAATTTCGGCCGCAGCTTTTAAAGTTTTCCACCGTTTTTCCTTTTCATTCAAGTTTTTGTTATCAGACCAGGCTTGACTTAAAATGTCTTGGTAATTGTCTACAAAACAAATAAATGTTAATTTTCCTGGCTTCTCTGTAATAATAAATCTACTAACATACTTTAATTTCAATCGCACTTTTATAGTTCTGTTTTCTAAAGATACATTCATTAATTCATCCAACGTAAACTGGTAGTCATCGCTACTTTTCTATGAATTTGAAAATTTCCTCCATTGCAGAGTTTACATCCTCACTTTGAGGACGATCAGTTTTGCCGCCCGTATTGGGTCTCAGGAAGGATTTTTAACAACTGCCATGGTATTTAGTATCAGCAGCGACTAAATCATATTCAAAACCAATACGTGCAAGGACTGTTTTTGACGCATCATCAGAACGATCTTAAGCTAATTTTAAAAGGGATTCTTTGAATGTAAGAGTGGAAACTTTATGAATTTTTCTGCAATAATTCTGCTGTTTCTTATTCTCAACCTCTTCACCCGCTTCCTCGCCACAAAATAAGCAGTGCACTGTTAAAAATTTTCCGGAAAATTTACGGTAATTGTTACTGGCATCCATGTTGCCAGTAACTATTACCGTAAAAATCAAATGTTACTGTAAAATTTTACGGTTTCCTCGGTAGGCCACAGCAACCAATTGGCGCTGTGATCGCTTATTTCTCCGGTATAAATTACTGTAAATATCAGCGATGCGTTAAGTCCGCCATTTTACAGGAACAATTACCAGAAAATCTTCCTGAATTTTTAACAGTGTGTCTTTTAAAGAAAAAACTGGATTCAGAGTCACTTAATCGTGCTCTAGTACAAGATGGACTTACTTTCGAAGTACTGGTCTGTTCATCCTCACGTTGTCTTTTTGCTGCAGAGATTGAACTTCTCCGAGTGTATGATTTTCTGCAATATAAGTGAATTGTAAGGGACTTTTGACTTCTTAAATAATCAGAAAAATCATCACCTCTCGCGACACCTGCATCGATTAAAGTTGGCATTCCACGACTGACCACAACAGTTTCACCTTCATTCAAAAGTTTATTGCAAATAAACCAAAATTGTGACATTTTTAAAAAATATTTATCAGCACAAACAGCAATAGACTCTTCTTGTAATACATTTATTCTCTCGAATTTCTCGTTTAACACTAAAAGAAGCAGGTACGTGAACGACGCCATAAGGTCTATAGAATAGCCAGAAGTTATTCAAGGACATGCGAGTAAAGGGGATTCTTTTGTGAGTACACAATATTTGGGTTGATTTTAGAGAAAAAAATCTATATGGGGAATTTTGAGATCTACAACTTTGGTCTGAGGTACTTTTTCGAAAAAATTTACCGTTTTCAAGAAAAATCCAAAAAAACCTAAAATTTTGACCTTTGACCCCGAATAACTTTTTTAGCTCATGTGGGATCGATGGGGACTTTTGGCACTTTATTTATGATAGTAAACCTAAGGTCTCTACAAAAATTTGGCTTTCCCGGAATTTTTGTTATTTCAATTGCTTAAATTGACCGGGCTACTATGGCTGAGAGAAGGTTACTAAAGGGTGTTTTTTTATTAGAGGCATAGAATTTTAAGTCGGTAGCACTGTTTGATCTGTGGGCCATTTTGATAGTTGTAACGTGTTTTGTGTTTAGTGTGATTTGCCATTTCATCATGAATAGACAGCAGGGCGGTGCAACATGCCACACAGCGCGTGTCACAATTGATTTATTGAAAGAAACTTTCGGTCAACGAATAATTTCGCTTAATGGACCCGTGAATTGGCCTGCAGGATCATGCGATTTAACACCGCTGGACTATTTTTTGTGGGGCTGTGTGAAATCTCAGGTCTACACCGATAAGCCACAGACGATTGACGCCTTGGACGAGAACATTCGCCACATATCACTCACATATGGCCCCCATTGCTGCAAAAAGTGATAGAAAATTGGATTTCCCGATTAGACTTTCTCCAAGCCAGCCTAAGTGGCCATAAACCAGAAATCACATTTAAATAAAAATGGCAAAAAATCATCTTTCGAATAAAGTCAAATTCACGGCAATTTACATCATTTAATTTTAGTAACTATTTTTGAAAAAAAAAAAAAATCTAGTAACTATGCTTAACGTTGCATTAATTTCTGAAGAAATACCGCTTTCTTACCCATGTAAAATAAACTAAAAAAGAGAAAGACTAATAAGGAATCAAAATATTTTTTTCCAGTTAATAAAAATTCACATTTGAATTATTTTCTTAAATGTACATGATTCTTCAGTGCTATGCCTAATTTAAAAAAAAAAAAAAAAACCGTGGACCCTTAGGTAGAAGGGGCCCCGAGGCCCAGGCCTTGTCGGCCTGTGTGACGATCGAGCCCTGTTCATACGTAGTAAACATAGATCAATTACAGTCAGACAGGGTAACTCTGTGTCATGCCAATTTACTTGGTGCCACTTCAAATTTTTTACTGTACTTGACGTTAACAACAACAACAACATTTAAAAAAATATATTAATAACATTAATAATATTGATAATAACAATAATACTACTATTACTAATAATAATAATAATACCATTAATATTAACAATATTAATAATAATAATAATAATAATAATAATAACAGAAAGTCGATTTCTTCACTCACCTGGCAAGGTTATGAAAGTTTTCTGCTCTTTATTCAACAACAAGAAGTTCCGTCCTAAACAAAACAAACCAACTTTCCCGGACACCAACATCGAATTTCTAGTATCTGATCAATATTCTCTTAATTTGACTGCAAATTATGTCAAGCACACCAAGGACGTATATAAGGAAGGGGCTGAGGAAAAATTTTTTTAACTAAAAGTAGTTATTATTTAGTTTTAGTTTGCTCACTGATAATTTACAAACTTTAGGCTACAAATAATAATAATAATAATAATAATAATAATAATAATAATAATAATAATAATAATAATAATAATAATAATAATAATAATAATAAAATAATAATAATAATTAATAAATGAATGAAAAAGTAATGATAGTGCTAATAGTACTTATAATACGTTAGATCAGGGATTTCCGAACTGGGTGCCGCAGGAAGAGGTGAGGGGTGCCGCGAAGTGCCCATTGTAATAATATGTACGTAAAACTAGACTAGATGCCGTGAAAAAATTCTAATTTTTCAAAAGGTACCGCGATAAAGTTTGGGAAACCTGCGTTAGAACTAGGCAATGGCGTGAAGTTCAGAACGGGTCAGGGGTTCAGTACCCCTTATTCAAGAAAAGAACGCGTCTTGGGAAAGCGAAGTTATATTAACAAAAATAAAAGCAAATAATTTTTCGAAAACAAACCTTTAAATTAAAAATATTTAACAGATGCAGGTTGTTGCTTAGAAAATTAAGTTCCCGTCTCTTTCTTTCACCCCTCCTCCTTTTCCCCCTAGTCAGTCTGAAAAGAAGGGTTTTCAAATGTTTTTCTCCTCAACTCTCGTCCCCTGCAAGAAATTTAAAATAAGTTTTAGTTGTTCGATTAATAATGGAAATTGATGTTCTAAAAACGCATTTGTTTAGGCTCTTTTCGACCAACAATTTCAAAACATTTCTGGAGGAAGGTCCCCGAATCAATATCTATTCACTAACGTAACGACCAATTATTTTTTAATTAAAAAAAAAACAACCGCTTAAAAAAAACACCCAGGAACTAAAGCAAAAAAATAATTGGTCACATTCACATATGATTTCCTACCCAAACCTATAAATCAAATTCATTTTACAATTCCAAAACAAAAATCAACTAAACTAAACATCAAATTATAAAATAAACACTGATTTTAAATACTATACCACAAATTGTTTTAATACCTAACTAACTATATACAATCTCTTAATTTTTTACTCACCTTTTCAAGTCAGTGCCTCCTATAAACCAGTACCTAACCTACTGAAAACCCACCGAATCCTGAGCTAAACAATAATTTAACTAGCAGGAAATTAATCATTAAAACCAAACCTAGTCAGTTACAACAGGTAGTAGTTTAGAGGATTTCAATTTTGAAACATTTTAGAGGAAGATCTCTAACCCCGCTCCTCACTTCTAAATGTCTCCAAAGATAACCTGATATTGAGTTTTACCTTTCAGGGGAGGATTCTCTCTTCCTTATCAAAATTTGCTTAATGTTGGGGGAAAATCTGGATTGCTTTTGAAAAGAAGTTTTAAAATAAAAAAAAAAATCAAAAGTTGCTGACTATTCATCGGGTAATCACGTTAACGTTACCAAAACCGTTAACGTTTCCAAATATGGTCCACAATCACGTTTATAAGATTTCAATTACGAAAAATTTTCGGACGAGGTTCCAACTGCTCCCGTATGAAATCTGAAAATGAAAAAACATACAATTTCGAAAAGTGGAGAGTATTTAAATCCCTCCCCCTAATATCAGTGAAAAGTATCTCTCCCCCTAGTATCTCTTTAAAACTTCGTTTTTTAGGACTTCAATTTCAAACCAGTTTTTGTGGAGAACCCCAGAGCCACCCTGCCCATAACATTATCGAAGTTAGTCTGAAACTGCTTTTATAGAACTTCAATTGCGAAAAAAATTGAGCAGATGAATTTCGCTCTTTTATTTTTTAAAATCAATCGGGCGGGCAATTTAAAGAAGTCCCGTTCCTTTCATTACCCTAACGTCAACAAATAGCCTATAACGGCGTTTTTAAGATTTCAAATTCTAAAAATTTTCGCAGAAAGCCTCCCGAATATTTCCTCTCCGTAGCATCACCAGAGAAGAAACCGTCTAAAACTGTGTTCCTAGGGCTACAATTTAAAAAAATTTCCGTGGAAAACCCCCCGGAACCCCCTTTTCTCCCTCGTTAGAAGCGAGAGTTTAAGAGTGCCCTCCCTTTTTTTCTTTTTTTTTTTTTTTTGGTTGCGACACTGGGTGACGGTATGAAGTCCTTGACCCAACTCGAAAGAAATGAGAAGATTAAGTCACTGTTGCTCCCCCCCCCCCCCAAGAAAAAAATGGAAATTGAAAAAGGGGGGGAGGGAGGGAGAGGGAACTGATCTTGGTTTTGGACCCCCCTCCAAAATAAAAACATATATGCGCCACTGAAGCATACATTTTTAGTATCTTAAGTTCATGGAAACTAAATATGCCTCTCTCATCTGATGAAATAGATACGTAAAAAATAACGAACAAATAAAGTTATAGCAACTTTTAAACAATGTGGTTAAATATTTTTTCCATAAAAAAATCATAAATTACCTTCAAAAAGAGAGGAAAAAAAAAAAAAAACTAAAAATCGAAAGCTCACCAAAATAAATACATTTTATCCAAAAGAAAAAGTTTTATCTTACGTGTAAAAATTTCCGTGCAACGGGGGGAAAACAAAATCCGTCTAGGATTTTATTTTTCCCTCGTTGCCAAAATTTAAAAAATAATAATAACGTAAAATGAAATACAGATACTTCAAAAAATAATAAAATATCCACCATCATCAGCATCATCATCAAAAGAAAAAAAAATCGACTGCACAGCTCTCCCTGTTAAAACATAAAGGACTCCGAACTTTCCTTTTACGGGAAAGATTCCCGTAGCCAAAATTAGAATAAATAAATTAAAACTTGAGAATAAAAATGAAAAAAAAAAAAAATCAATTCAATAATTATTATTTCAGTCTTAGAAACCAGGGCTTCGGATTCGGAGTGATGTTGGAGTAAAGGAAATGGAGTCGGAAGCCAAAATTTTAAATTTTCAAGAGTCGGAGTCGAGTTTTTCTCCCTCAAGGTCTGCTGGGGGGCTCTGAGGGGGGTGTTTTCAACCCCCTCCCCAACGATGCGCCACTGCTAGGGGGCGAAGCTTGATACTACGAAGAAGTTAACCACATTTAAGGTATTTACGATGCTATTTTCACGAAAATATTAAATTTGTGTAGCGTAAATTCCCGGCTTAGTAGAAGGTTATAGTACAGCGGTTCTAAACTTGTTCTAAAACAGGAAATCGCGACTCACAGATGTGTCGCTAAATCAACGACTTTCTAATGACTTGTTCAGTCTTACTTTAAAATTAAAAAAGACGATTAAACTTACTATGATTTTCTATCGGGGTTGCAACTTCGGGGGTCGGTGAGCGGGGCTTTCGAACACCTCAAAAATGCTAATGGGAGTGCCAGAGGTAAGCAAAATAAATAAATAAATAAATAAATAAAGGATGAGTAAATTATATCAAGTGTCTCTGTAAATATTCAGTGTGCCGAGAAAGAAATGCGTTTCAGCAGGCAAGACTTCGGAAAAGTGGGTCACAATGTTTTAAAGTGTGAGAACATTGCTATTGTTAGCGGTTTCATCTTTAGAATCTGACAACACTCGACTAAATATTAGAGTGGTTCGAAAAAAACATTTTTTTTTTATTTCGAAATCGCGTTACCTCTCAAAAGTTGTAGTTTGGTATCTCAATTGGGGAAAAATAATTTTAAAAACTCTAAGTTGATTTCTTCAGTTCACGCATAAGGCTGAAAGTTTGAAAAAATATGCTAAAAATTGATTCTTTTAAAAAATAATAAAAGTTGTTATTTAATATTTTTGTAACGCAACAGCCATAAATTAAGAGTACATAGCGTAATTTGAACCTGAAAAATATCTCATAGGTTTTACATAAGATCTTTCGTTTGCGCATACGCCTTAAATTGGGCTAAAATCTCCTGACCAATCTGATGCATATGCGCGCTCTAAAGATCTTATATAAAAGCTATAAAATATGTTTTAGGTTCAAATTAAGCTATATACTGACAATGTATGGCTGTTGCATTATGAAAAAATGCAAAAAACGAATTTTATTATTTTTTGAAAAATTCAATTTCTAGCATATTTTTTGCGCGAACTGAAGATGTCAACTTTGAATTTTTTAATTATTTTTCCCCAATTGAGGATAGCAAACTGCAACTTTTGAGAGGTAACGCGATTCCAAAATAAAAAAATCGATTTTTTCGAACCACCTTACTGCATATTCTACTAATGAAGAGATGAAGATGAACATTAAAAGAAAATATGATGAACTTAGGGTTTCAACTTCACTGACAGGGAATCCAGTAGTAGTTGATTCAGAATTATTTTTGTTTGCCTGACGTAGAAACAAGGTGAATTGTCTTAGTAAAACATACTTTTTTCGTTTTTTTAAAATAAATTAAAATTTTAAAAAGTAATCCCGACATTCTGAAAAATAAGTTGTGGAATTATGAACTTCAAAATGAATAGTAGACTTATTACTGATCATTTGTGCATAACAGTATTAGATATCTCCCTCGCATGTCATACTTAAACCAAGAGAAAGGCGCGATAAATCACGAAATCAAAGGCACCTTCCGAAAGGAACGAGTTTCTTTGTAAACGAAAATGGCATTAAATTTACTGATGAAGATCCAATATACCCGGAAAGAAAAAAAAAGGGGGGGGGGACGTGAACGGAATTGAAAGATAATAACTCTGTTTTTCCAAAATCTATTCTCCAATATATGATTTAATGACAAAAAAAAAAAAAAAAACTAGTATGTTGTGGCCATCACGAAACTTTCTTCTATATTTTTCTTTTTTTTCTGATCCCTCCCCATGCTTGACGAGGAAGCAATATTCCCAACAAAAACAAAATTACACATGCAAACTTGACGACCATCCTAATGTCTGAATTATTGCAAAAGCAAAGCAAAGAGCAAAAATTGAAAGTTATTTTAAAAGCCTTGCTTGAATTAATTACAAATATTTTATTTGTTGACAAACATAAGATGGCAACAGTTAAAAATTTTAAATCATTGAGATAATATTTCCTATCATTTCCATACAATTAAAATCACGAGAAATACGCAGACAATCTATTACGATTTATCTTTCTTATTGTTGCATTAATAAAAATATTTTTATTCGCAAAAAAAAAAAAAAAAAAAAAAAAAAATCAACACCTCTTGGAACGATCGGCGTCAAAATTGAACCAAAGCCTGTTTACAAATGGATTCACATATATTCCAAATTTCAACCAGAACGTAGCATTACTTCTTGAGATAGGGCACTCAAAATGGAAAAAAAGAACGGGTGATTGCGCTACCCCCTTTTTAGCTGTTGACACAAAAATAAAATCAGTTCTTATACCCACTAAGGGCTACTTGCCGATAAATTTTTCTTTCATTCCGTTCATTATTTCTTGAGATACAGCAGTCACAATTGACGACAAAAAACGTTCTATAGCTCAACCCCCGTTTGAGTTATTGACACCAAAATTGAATCAGCACCTGTTCCTGTTAATACCAACATATGGACCAAATTTTGTTTGATTCCGCCAGTTACTTCCTTAGGAATAGCAAGCACGCGTAACTCGAAAAACGTCCCATTGCTCCACCCCCCTTGGAGGAATTCGCGCCAAAAACTAATGGGCACAAGTTCACATAGGGGCACATATGTGTACTAAATTTCGTTCGATTTCATGCGGTAGTTTTTGTTGTAGAGCGGCCACAAAAAACTGGTCACACACAGACGTGACACACATACATACACACACACACACACACACACACACACACACACATACATACACACACACAGACAGACAGACATTTTCCAAAAATGGTCGAAATGAACTCAGCACACCTCAAAACGTTCGAATCCGTCAAAATTCGAAATTCGAAAATTTGCACGAATCCAATACTTTCTTCTATATATTAGATATAGAAGAAAGTAAAAAAAAACAAGGAATTAAAACCACATTTTGAAACTTTCGAAAACAACAGAGATTTTTTAAAAAGTCAAACAATGCCGCGAAAAAAGAAAGATCTTGTATAGAACGCGTTTTTGAATACGAATAAAATCTTTAACTTTATTAAAAAGAAACAACGTAAAAAACAACAGAAAAACTATTTAAACGAGCACGAGCCAAGGTCAAGTTTTACATTAAATCTGATCAAAGTTTATATTTGTTCCTTTTTGATAAACTTAAAATTTCGTTGTACCACACAAATAAAAACTATTTCTGAAAATTGTATGACTTTCTTATTTTTTTCTCTTTTTTCAGCGGTGGGAGGGGGGGGGGGGGGAAGTGACGCTACAAATTGTCGTCCCGGTTGTCCTCCGCGTTAGGTACGCCACCGATTTATACCTTATACACACGTTACAAAACCGCTAATTTACATTTCAGTCAAAAGAATAAGTCACTTACCAAAATGTTCCAAAATCTTGGATTCGTTTTTATTCCAAAATGTTTGTCCTTCTGCAGTTCTCAAAGATTGAAGGGGGGAGGCGGGGTCTGTAATCATACTTATTCTATCCCTCTCCAAGACGTACTGCAACGGTCGGATCTAAAGAAGGGATTAAGGGGATTATGACCTCACTTCCTCCCGATCCCCCAAGCTGTAGACAATATTTTGAAATGTGGAAGAAAATCTTCCTCAAGGTTCATCATATTTAAGTTTCAATTTGTAGCAAAACAAATCCTATTTTCTTTTAAAAAAAATTAAAAAAAAAAAAAAACGCTTGTGAAAGTTGTACACTTCAAAACAGCTTTGCTTGAGACTTTTTCCATAGAGCTGGTTCCTGGTGGTAGTGCAATAAAAAGTAACTAAGAAGAGTCTTCCCCCAATCACGTTTAATACAGCAAACTCATTTGGCAAGATTTACTGTAAAGCCAATCCCCAAGCTGCAGATAGCACGTAAATTGATTAAGCACTTGTGTAAGTGTGAATCTTTTGTTGTTCACACTGTAGTTCATTATTCCTTTCCCTTACCACTTTAAAGTAATCTAGTTCGAATGCGATGAAAAAAATTGTTATCTAGTGCCCTTTGGTAGTAATGTATAAGGAAATGTTTTTTAAATTTCGTCTGATAGGAGGGTTCTTGCAATTTAGTATAGGACCAGCCAGCTAGCAAAACCAGCAACAAAATCAATAACAAGAACTTAGACAAAATTATACGTTCGAAGCAAGTTCAAGAGACGCTCGGGCGATAGAATGTTGTTGTCTTCCTTCTTTCTATTAAAAGAACAAAAAGAGAAAAATGCAGATAAAAACCCATCCATAAAATTCTGCTCCAGATACGGACTCAGTGGCTGCTATGTCTACGTACACACCTGATTCTTCTTTTACTGAAAAAAAAAAAAAAAAAAGCTGCCGAGTCTGATTTATATTTATTATATCATTGATTTTGTTATTGGATTTTCGCAGTATTTTTTAAAAAGTATTAAGTTTTAATGATATATTTCTGTATATAAGATGCTAAAAGTCGAATTGCATACTAACATATTATACACTTTATGTTCAAATATAACATGTAATGATTGTAGCAATTTTGAGTTTGAAAATTACTTTGAAGTATCTGTTTGAAAGAAGACTTCTTTTTAATTCCTGCGGAATTAATGAAGTTTATAACCTAATGCCTTATTCCTCGCCGATTCGATACCTTTTAGGGGCGAATTTACAAGTTTTGGAGCCCATTGCAATGTAATTTTGTAGGCTGCTTTGTCCACGTAAAACACTTTTTTTATGTTCGTTTTTGGATCCTCATTGTGACTCTTAATTAGTTCAAACCATTCGCAATTGAGACGTTGATCTTGTCGCTACTGGTCCCCACACAGTCGCAGAAAATTTGTGCACCGAAAACTATATTCCTGATCATGATGCCCACAATCCGTCCCTGCAGTTAATCCCAGGAGAAGTTAAACCATTTTGGTTTGAAAACTACAAATCGTTTCCATCCGGAAAAAGAGAAATTTACCTTTTTTCCCCGATGTGCATTGAACATGTTCCATGTAGAAATTTTCACGTTAACTGGAATGACTTACCGTGATATGTTTGTTCTTTTTGCTATTCAAATGAAATAATTTCTATCAGACAGATCGAGGAGAAAGAAATAAAAGGTTCCTCCCCTTTATTTTTCTTCCAAAAAAAAAAAAAAATATGCATTTAATGCAACTATAAAATTACGCATTTACTGTATTTAACGTTAAGTTTCATGTTTAAAAAGCATGCAGTTTTTATTAACATGTCAACGAGTGTTTTAATGCATATTAACTTTATAAAAGGCAAATTCACAAAAGAATTACAATCTACCGCTTCAAGGGCACGGAAACACGCTTCTTCTGCTGTAACAAAAGAGCAAATTAAATGTTCTGTCCCGCGTTTACATGGTTATTCATGTATGAGATTACTATATGTTTTGAGGCTTTATTAAATATTAAGATTTCAATCTGAGGCTAATTTTGAGAGCTTCGTTGCCTCTAAACGTTTATTGAACACTTGATAAGCTTTGATATTTGTTTTTTCTTTCATTTCCTCCCTCTCTTTGTGGGATTTGTTATTCTGCAAAGCGCTCTCTACAACTGTGACTTCCACCGTGACTCATCCCGAAAGGAATCCATTCTACCAATCGCTACATTTTGCTATCTTACAAATTCTTAAATCTCATTGGCGGAACCAGCCTTCACATTGCTCCGCCTCATCTACTCTCTCCGTTTCCTGAACAAGCGATAGGCGGAGACTAATCAAATTCGGCTCCGCCTTTGCCATGACGTCAACTTCGAGTCCGCCCAGTTTCTCTCTCGCCGTTGTCGCCACATCGAAAAAGGCCATGATCGGCGCAGTTCCGAGGACGGAGTGTTGTGTTTGTGTCGGTTGTGTCGATCAGATTGTGGCCAAAGTTTGTTGATGGGAGAAAAAGTGAGCTGTGCGTAAATTTTGTGCAAAAACATCCGACTCTAGGATTTCTCTCCCCCTCTTGTTTGTGTGTTTTTATTTTTGAGCGAAGATCTCCTTTTTGGATAGATCGTGACACCGGCTCCGTGTTCCGTCTACTAGCAGCGGCGATGACTACGGCTACTCGCGGGGAGTGTTAACCCGGCGCGCGAGAGCTCGACAGTTGGCCTTGGAGGACTTAAACTCTATCTGTGCAAAACTTAGATCATCTCGCCGATAACATTTATCTCTCAGACCCATCAATCAACCGAATTATGGTTCGTATTATTTATTTTTTCTTGTTTAATTAAATAATTATTGTATTTCAATTGTGACAACAATCAATCACTACTATCTTAGAATACTATCGTGACATTTTGATAGATTTAAATAATAAATCAGTACTCTGATCCGTCACTTTAATAAATTTCTTGTTTGCCAATATCAGATCGTACGACCCCGCCTATAACGACTCAACATACCGTTTGGTACATTTGCAAGTTCGTGCAGTTTGGTTTTAAAAACTTTTCTGCACTTACGTTTTGTTTTTTAAATATACCGCCTCTTATACTGGATTATTAAAACTTATTTATTTCCTTCAAGCCCCGCCAATGTCCATCATACTTCTACCCTGGTGAGGGTTTAACTAGATGCGGCGACTGAGGAGTAAAGAATATCAAAATGAAAAATGTAAACGACATCAAATATTTCTCAAAAATGATGAACAAATATTTTTGATACAACAACAAAATGCACTTATCTACTTTGACAAACCCGTTCTTGTCATTGGTGTGAACTGAAAATTGTCTAATTGGTTATAAAAATTAGCAAAGAGTTCATTAAATTTTCCCTATTCATGCCCGCAGTGAGGAGTGAAAGGTTGGTCAAACTCCTCCCACACCAAAGGCTTCGGTTTGCCAATCCTAGTATGGTAGCTTACTTGCCCGTAATGACTGTTATGCTGTTCTGATTCTGCTTCTTTTCCACCCACAAGTAAAATCCTGGCTGGACTAGTGCTCTCATGTATATTTTGTCCGCTGCAATAGCATTCACTGTTGATATTTGCATTCTAAACCGACGTCTTTCTCATCACTTTCCATTACAACTTCAATAGTAACAACTATCCGAATCAATAGGGACTGGATCCCTTTCGAATGAAAGGATTTCTTTCCGAAAGTGTTTAATTCTGTACGTATGTGAAAATGAGACAGAAAAAAGACTATTTTAAACAGAAAAAAAAGGGCTTTTGATCAATCAAATGAAAAGGCAACACTTTTACATGTATAGCGTGCTTACAAGTGTTCATTAGATCTGTACAATAGTGCAGAAGACGTACTTTCACTTAATATGAAATTCATTACTTGCTGAATAGCTCAGGCAAAGAGTGACCCGTTTGATTAGCTTCATGGAGGGAATCATTATTTTGCTAGTAGCGATTCGGATAGTTGGAGTTCTACTATATTGATTTTTAATAATTGCCTGTCAGACATATGAATACTGGTGATTCAATAAGAAAAAATAAGATAGATACAGGATCTTAACTTCAGTATTTCTGGGAAGGGGGCAGTGACAAAAGCGGTAAGACAGAAGATAGACACACACACACATACAATGATAGGGGAAAGGCAAATAATCCTTCTTGTTTCTCTCAAAGTTATCAGCTTCAAAATCATTGTTTTCCAATTATGCGCTTGCACTCAATTTTGATACTTTGATTAATTACTTCATAACTTTTTAATATTACACTAAACATTACTTCAACAATTAAAAAAATTAATAAAATAAATTTCAAAATATAATAGTCACATTTTAAACTAGTCTGTTATAGCGCTATTGAACTTGACCAAAATGTTTCGCTACATATTGCACTACCAACCATTCCCATGTTTTTTAGTGTAATACAGCTTGGTAAATCATTTGTGTGTGTGTGTGTGCTTAAAGGTAAAGTTAATACCTAATTTTATTATTACATTCTCATCTGTCTAAATTTCTTGTGTCCTTCAAAATGTCTTTTACAATCATTATTACATAGTTTAATATAACCGAAGACATAAAAATTCCATCTGACCAAGTAGAATTGCATGGAAATATTCTGTAAATTTTTCTGTAGTTAAATTTACAAACAACAGCAGTTAAGAAAAAACTTTGCATTTAGTTTGCTTTCACTGTTAAATAAGTACATATAAGCTCTACTTTCTGAGTCTTGTAAGATTGCTGAAGCCATACATAACATTTACTGTGCAAATAGATTTGCCGACCATCGAGCTTGATCCAGGGACAAAATTTTGGCGTGCCCCTACCCCTCCACTCCCCAACGTTTCCCCAAAATTCATCCCATGTGTCATGGACGAAGTGATGAAGTATACAGTTACACTGCCTTCTCCCTCCTTCTGATAAACAGTCTAGTCCCTGTGCAGGTGAATTCAAACTTCCGACTACTGTTCATTACATTTTTTACCGCTGCGATTTATTTAAAGATCAGTTTTACATTTAAAAAAAAAAATATATTAATACCGATTTAACTTTGATGTTCACATTGTGTTTATAGCACTAAATCTTCACAATGATTTTTGAACACATACACTTGTCTCCTTTTTTAGTGTGTACTTTGAAACACACTTTTTGGAACAGTTTTCAAAATACTTGTCTGAACAATAATTTAGCTTAGCAAATTTTTTTTAAGACGTGGGAACACATTTGAGAACATTTTTTGAACGCTGACACATGCCCCCCCCCCTTTTTTTTTACAAGTTAATGTAAAATAGTGACATCATTGTATTCATTTTTTAGCAGTTCTTAAAAAATTGTAATCTTTAGGTATTGATTGAGGCACTAGAAAGAGTTTCATACGACTTTTTGTGAATCGCTTAATATTCCTGAAGTTCAAAAAACTACAAAGAATTGAAGTTGTGTAATAGGCAAAACATCCTACAGATCACCAAACTTCCATCAAATTCAACTTTGCTCAGAGGGCATTTAAAGAGTTGATCTTGTCAAATGTGACATCAAATTTTGAGCTTTGAAAATTCATTTAAATAAATGACACATGAAATAATACTAACTGGATAGTATGTCAATCAAGTAGCTCCCAGTATGTCTGTTGTATGTTTATCTGAGCAAAAGCAGGAGGGGTGATACTATCTCCTAAACAAGAAAGGCGCATAATTCAAAAGTTTAGTTTTGGTTATGAGTATCTTCAAAAATGGTTGTTTTGCTCCCTTAAAATACATTCTGTTTTTATCCTATTAACTGACACTTTCATTAGCTTCAATATTGGGGGGAAATGATTTTTATTCGTATTAGTGTTAAGATCAGATGAGAAAAATCAATCATGGGATTTTTCTGTATTGAAACTAATTTCTGATGTAAGAAACGTGGCCACAGGGGGTGGGAAAAACGATCGCAACAGTATTTTTATATATTTCATATTGCTGAAAAATATGTACATTGATGTTTTACCATACTGGGGGGGGGAGGTGGAATATAAAGTACACCTTTTACTGTAAAATCAAGTTTGCCACAAAATTACAGAACTTCTTGCAAAAAAAGAAAACAACTTCTGACGAATTCCTTTTTCTTATTCAGTTTGTGAATGATAAAATTGTAAAACATAGTTTTTTTTATTATTGAAATAGATATAAATGGTAAGAGTTTGAAAGGGGATTACCCCCTGTCAAGCCCCCCCCCCCTTTTTTCGTTTGACTCCAAAATGTTCAAATTTACATATATATTTTTTAATTTATTTTTTATAGAACAATAAAAAAAATCCAACGATTTTTGTAAGGAATAGTAAAAAGTAAGTTATGGCTCAAGCTTTCTAATGTCAAATATTCGTATGAAGACTCTCTACATTTCTTTCTTTATTCCTATTATAGAATAAACACGGCTAAAAATGAACCGACAAAGAGAGACGGATATCGACGAAGCATTTCTTCCAATACGGACAGATATTTATAAATACATAGATGCTTTGTTTTTTTACGGTGTAAAAAATGTATTAAATTCTTCAGAAGTGGACACTTTTTAACCAATCAAATTTTAAGAAACTAACATTGAAAATCGATTTTTTGAGTGTAATTAAAATTGTGCTTGAGAAGCGTATTAATATCAATCATTATTTTTCTTCTTTTTTTTTTACTTTTTTAAAAAATTTGCTTCATTAGCTTTCGTAAATGTTTCATTTTAACTATGTAAAACTCTAAAACAGTAATAAGAAATTAATTAAAAAACTCACATTTTACCGTATTTATTCTGTCATATATCCAGAGTTTACTTTCAAAATTTGTATTTTTAAACAATTGCTGTTTTCAGTGCATTTTTTTCACGTTTTTTTTTTTTTTTTGTAAAAATAATGCAATGGTAAATTGCGTTTAAACCATTTTTCCTTGTAGTGAATCCTTCCAAACCCCATGGTAAGGTCCCCCAAATATTTTTCCACAACTACACCAATGTTATAAGCATGTTCAGTGTTTTCAGTGCTTTTCTTTTTAGATTACTTTTATTAAGAGAAGTTAGTCTTACATTCATTCCAATTGTTTCAATCACTTTAAATTAATGGAATGGCGATCTTCTCTAGCTTACGACAAATTTTGTAATCCACTAGCTAAAGCAGAGTTTTTTTTTTTTTTTTTTCCCTTGAAGGTTGAGTTTTGTTTGCAACATAATTCTTAAATGTGTACATGAATTAGTAAACTATTATTAGCAATGTGGCTAAAAATCGAGTTTGGAGGATTTGGTTTCCAATGTATGTTTGTGAAAGTTAGTTGAACCATCTTAGACGTCGCCGTTTTTTCAAGCGTTTTATACTTGTTCGATTATGTTGTTCCTATATTGTGGAGATTGCAATATATGCAGCATTTAATTTCTAAAAAATCGCTGAGTAATTCTCAAGAAGGGATTGACAAGGTATGATTTAAAAACTAAAAGTCATAACCCTAGGGAAAAAAGGATTAAATCATTTTACAGCTTTCTTGCAGTAAGGTGCAAAATATTCCATAATAATTCAGATAATAGCTTCCCCTCAGCTGCACTTAGTTGCTCCAATAGCTGCCCCAGATGTTTTTAGCCAGGTTAAAAAATTTATTTTCCGCCCAAAACCCAATCAATTCCAACATTTTATTTTCACAAGTTTAAAATGACGCAAGTTAAAAATTTCGTTTTGATATTTTTTGGAGAGGTTTTCATAAAAACGCGTAAATAATTTGACCTGCATAGCTATGTGCGTGGAGGGCTTTATACCAGTAAGGGTCGTTGGAGTTGAACGAAGAAAGGCAAGAAATTTAGGAGATAAGCCCTCCGAGATAGGATTATGATTAGTGAAAGTAGAAAAAGACGTTTTTGGAATTACTTCCGAAAATTTGGGTGTATTGTCCTTTCAAGAGGCTGAGAAAAATAACGTGTAACACTGATTTAATTAAGACAAAAAGTTCTCTGACATTTTAGAGAGCAAGTACAATCTTGTGTCGAACGATAATTTTCAAAATCGATTTGACAAAATAACCAACAGTTCAAAAGAAGTTCAAAAGATATCATAGCTAAGAACAGTGTTGAGCAGCTTGGGAAAATATCAAGTGGAGAACGAGTTGTGATGACAGCAGCTGTGTGCTGTGTGAGTGCTGGGGATTTTTTTTTTTTTTTTATGTTCCTCTAATCCGAAAATAAAACATTTTAGAAAATAAATCTCTCTTTCTATAACTTATTGTTATTTGTAGTGTTTATTGATCACCTGTTATAAATACTTGTAAGTTACGCATTGATTTTTTATTTGAGAATGTGGTTCATCGATGGAAACTCGATGGTCCATCCATAGCAATCGGTAGCCATGAACCACATGCTAACATATTTATTTTTAATTTTCATTCTTTATTGTGAATATTTGTCATGAAAGTGACAATTATTATTAAAAGAGATGTATACTGAAAAATTGTTTCTATAATTAACGTAAATTTTGAGTCGGATTTCCTTTCTAAAAATCGAAAACTTATGTTGACGGCAACCTTCCTCTACAGTTATTTTAATAATAATAATTTGAAAGCAAAGGTGAGAAGTTTCCACTCAAATTAACCCTCAAGGCATTCCAAAAGTTCGCCAAGCATTGCCTGACAAAAAATACTTAAGAGAATATTAAAATAAAAAAGCTCTGTCGCTTACAAATCGCTACGGTATTCTACATAGCACACGAACCACATTAGTTTGTTCGGTGGGAGGTTTAATCAATTAGCGCCGAGATTCCTTCCTACTGCTGAGCGTTAAAAGCCCTGCGTGTGGCGGGGCCGCCCCCCCACAGACGACCGTCGAAAACAAACCCTTCCCCCAACCCCAGTGGGCTCAATTCCGCTCTCTGCTGTCAGTTCTCCCTTTCAATTGATTACTCTGCCGGCGACGAAAGTTTCGAACGATGCAGCATTTGGCATGACTCCCAGGAAAATTCTACCTGCGGGAGTGGTCCACAGGGTATTCGAATATGTTTTTGAACGCAACCAGGCTTTTAAATAACCCGGATTATGCTGTCGGAAGCGATTGAGGTTCTTTTTTTTTAAAGTAGGTTATGACATTCTTTCTTATTTTAAAACTGTTTGTGAAACTGAGAGTCGTCGTAGACTGTCAGTCTGCCTGTGGCTTGCCTTAACCTAAGTTAATCATATGTTTATGAAGCATGAATGAAGATTTAAAAGGGAAAAAGCTGACCTTTTTTTAAGTATTTTAATTGTTTTTTGTTAAAATTTACAACAAAAAAAAATGCTTTTAAAAATCCCAACAATTACTATTTTTAATTTTAAGAAGAATAATATCCATCTGAATTTATAGCCATTGATACAAAGTTTCGAATAGAAGAAATAATAATAATCGTAGAATGATATTCAGGATTCTTGAATTTAGATCATTTATGTACGTAAGATAACAGTTTTCTACCCCAGAGTCCGAATGACGTAAGTCATATTATGGTAATTTTACAGGAGAGAGGAAAACCTTTTTATCTAGCGCATGTAAAAGATGGGGCACGCGTTCTTTTAACCCTGGTAAAAAATGGAAAAGGATTTTTTTTTCTTTTTTTTTTAAGAATAACGTTCACATGGCTCGATGCGGAATAGACTTCTTTATACAATGCACTAATAAACGGAAAATAGCAATTTTTGGACTTACGTCACTCTGGCTCTGATGTACAGAATTTTTGATGCTACGTATTGTTGATACCGAAACAACCATTCATCCCTTGATCATTTGAAAGTAACCCTAGGTGACGCCACACACAGCATCATTTTAAACTTCACTTTCCATTCTTCTTTCTCTGAAAAAGAAGGAGCTCGCCTTGCTCTATATTGCTTGCCTCGCCAATCTGATTTCAATTCTTTATCAATGGGGTTGTTTCCTTCAGTCAAAAGTACTACTTTTAGTCACTGAAATTGATAGACTAAGCAAAAATAATAACATGGACCCAGAAAATACTTTAATTTTCCCAGCAGTTATTTTTTAATTATTTTTTTTAATGTCCGATTTTTCAAACAAGGCGTGGTCTTTATAACGTCACAAATTTACATTTGGCACATCTGTCTGCCGCGATTCCACGTTATGATAATCAAGAAGGGAATTAAATATTGCACTCTACGCTTGCTATCAACCATATCGTTGCCAGTACACGTGATTAAAAAAGCAAATTAAAAATTACGTTTTGCGAATGGCAACAGTGAATGGCATTTCATCATTTGTGATGTCATCGGCAGAAGCGTAAACAATGAAAGGGCACCGATTTAAGTAGTTTTTTAAAAATATTAAACTAAGTCAATTTAAAAAAAAAATGGTCAGAAGCATGCTCTTACCGAAAAAAATACTTTTGAAATTTTGAAAATGACCCCATTCTTAATTGCATTTCTAACGCTTCAAAAGGAAAAAAAAAACACGTACCTAACATTAATACAAAATAAAAAATGCATTATAAAATTGTAATTTTTAACGTTTGTCGCCTGCCTCAGGGCTGGATACAGGAGGTCATTACCCCACCTTAACAGTCAACTTTATTATACATGCACATTGTAATCAAGCAATTTATGCATAAAATGTATACAATTGCAGTGATATTTTAAATTCATTAAGAAAAGGGAAAGTAAACATTTCAAGTACTACTTATATTCATTGTCCTATTTATCGGTTCATTATTCCTGGACTATTGGGTGCTTTTCATTGACACACAAGCAGTTTCCGAATTTTTTTTTGCACCCAAAACCGTAGGTTCGTTTGTAGAGAAGGGGGGAGGGGACATTTCCCAGCATGACTCCCCTCCCATAAAATGGTAGTCTGTATCCACCCCAAACCAGCCTATTAAGACTTTTTAAGCAATTTGAATTTTACGTAGTTTCCTTTAGGTACTTGAGGAGAATTTCACAAGAATTCGTCAAACTTTTCAATAAAGTCTCACGGAATTCAGAAAAATGAAAAGCACTAAGAAGGAGGAATTATTCAGAAACTTTGAACGTGAGAAACGAATTTCTATATTTTGAAAACAAAGGGGGGGGGGGGAGGGAGATTCTCCTCTTTTCTAAACTTAGTTGTAGTGGTCATTAGACAGTGAGAAAGAAAGGGGTGCAGTTGACAAACGGAAGATTTTGAGCATGGAAGATTTAAAGCCTTAATTTTTAAAAAGCACGCCGGATTGTTTCGCCTGTCTGAATTTTCTTGATTTTAACGCATATTGCCAAACCTACTATGGTATTTTATATCAATGTCAGGATGGTTATGACATCCCACTCATTAAGCAAAATTCTGCTATTTATTAAGGTGGTTACTATTTTTCTCAAACAATGTATGCTTTCACGAAGACTTTGTAATGTGTAATGTTATTCGTATTGTAAGCATCCTGCGTGATGCAAAAAAAAAAAAAAAAAAATCAACTGCTTATCAAAGATTGTATATGTATTGTTTCTAAATTCAATAAATGGGTGAGATTTCTCATTTCGAGCGTGATATTTACGGTGAACTGGCAAGGATGCCCAACTAAATGCTTAGGGTCGGTGCTTAACTGTCCCTGAAGTCCCATTTGTCAGGGGAACTCCCCGACATCTAAAACAGATGAACCATAAAAATGGTACGTGCGGGGGACTTCGGGGTGTCATGTCATGAGGCAAAATCTGACTGAAATATTGTTGTCTACAATTTTTAATTTTTTTGCCCTTAACCCCTTTGCTTCTATTTATGAAATTTAAACATTACTTACGAAATTCCTTAGTAGTTAGACCATTTAATTCGTCGATGAAAGCAGGGGCATGGGCGCCCATTTATGCAAAGTTGCAAGGGGGGTTCAAATATTTTCCCTGTGGTTTAGCTGGATATTTTCCCGTGGAAACTGATTTCAGGACAGATTAGAGTCATTAAAATTTGACATTTTTAATAACTTATTCATTAACGGCTGGAGATAAATGTTTTTACATTTTTGCAAAGAAAAAAGTACTAAAAGCAATGAAGTTCTAATTTCAAAGGGGGGGGGGGCTCGAGCCCTCCTTGCACCCCTATATGGGCGCCCTTGAGTAGAAGTAGTGGAATATATACCGTGAAAGCTATTTGTATCGTACCTTGAAACTTATAAACTTTAAAGGGAAATTACAGATGATTTTTCTGAATCCTGATGGCTCTATATTAGAAATTCTCAAATTTGAAAAGCCCTCGGGCAGTTTTTACCCGTATATCTTAAACAGCTTTTATTAACTCAAAAAAAAAAAAAAAAAGCATTTTTTTTCTATATTTTTTAAGCTAATTTTACGACTACTTTTTATAATTTTCTGTTTGTTTTTTTCAATGGTAATTACCATGTACAGTACCTAATTACAATCAGAGATACAGCTGAGGCGCGCGAACACTCCTTGGCATTTGCCATTTTGGAGAAATGAAATGTATATGAAATCAGGAATATAACATTAATAATCATTAATTCAATGGGAAAAAAAAAAAAAAAACCTTTTTGCATATAAATGAAAGATGGCAGGGAAAGAAGAGACATGTACAGTGGACTCCGATTAATTGAATCAGAGGTAAATTGAATCAACCGCTATATTGAGTCAAATCGTCCCAAACAAAAAAAAAAAAAAAAAAAAAAAACGAACTTTATTAAAATAGCCGCTTTATTGAATCGGCAATTTTACGGAATCAGCAACTTTACTGAATCAAAACTGTTTAGAACAAGCGAGATTCATATAGTCGGCTGTCACTGTATTACGCATTTTGATTTTTAGCGTTAAGAATGTTTGATATTTTAAGTTTTTAAAAGTGAAAACATTCAAGTTCAATATTTTAAACATTCTAATAGCTTTTCTTCATTTTCCCGACAATAATTTTTTTTTGAAAATACGACAGAATTTTTGAGGTATGTTCCCGGTTTTCAATACTTGCGGCATTCAAACTATCTGATTATACAATATATATATAAAATAAATAAATTTATTATCAGAAAATCATAACAAAAACATTGCAGGTAACTTATGCAAGTTTCACCGGTCAAATTTCTGTTGAAAAAAAATTGCTTTTTCGAAATGTTTAATAATACAAGTGTAGATTTCAAATATCTGATGAATGTACAGGCATCCCTCGTATCACACGGTTAATTCGTTCCGTGTTTTACGAAACCTTTTTATTCATATTTTTTTTTACTTATTTTTTAACCTAATTAATCATGTACATATCATAAATCATGTAAATGTGGACTGTGTTGTATCGAAACCATGTTCCGTGTTATATTGAAACTGTGTTACACGAGACCTTGAAATAATGTAAACCAAGGAATGTGTGCCGTGTTATATCGAAACCAAGTCTTAAGGTACAAATTTTATAATAGCTAAAATTTCGGCTCAATAGAACATACAAACAAAAACTGGCTACCAGAACTTACAAAGACCCACTGGTTCAAAAATAAAAGTTGTTATAAACGATAAAACTTAATTATTTTACATGCCTCAAATTAAAACTGTTATACACGACAATAAACAACTTTATCAACTTTCTTTACTGAGAACAAAACGCATTGTATAAGAAAAAAAATCTGAGCTTTTCTATAGGAATAAAGTTCGTCTGAGCAACAACAACAAAACAAAATATAAAATAAAATAAATTGAATTATTCTGCCGTGTGCAGGTAAAGGGCAGTAACTGCAAGCTTTTCGTTTTTTTTTTTTTTTTTTTTTTTTTTTTTTTTTTTTTTTTTTTTTGCATTTTTGTCATCTATTGTACGTTAGCTTTATTATACAAGCTTGCTTATTTGGTTTCCGCTGGAAAAAAGGCACGGAAAAAACGTCTAATTCCAAGATTTCCCTATGGTTAATATTGAATCCAAGACATATTTCTTCAAATGTCTCGAAAACTCATTTCTGCAGATATTGCCGTTTACCTGCACACGGCAGTATTCTACTTAATTTATTTCATATTTTGTTTCGACTAAATTTTTTATTTATATCGTTTGCCGAACTCAGCTCATGTTTAATCCTAATTCGCAACTCCACAGCACGAATACGCTACCTTGCGGTGATTAACAGAACTAAAGAAAAAGGTAAAATATTCCGTTTCACGTGTTTTTGGGGGGAAAATTACAGTCTTCAGGCAGTTTGTGGTATAATGTAATTTTAGAGGAATAGAAAAGAAAGTTTCCCACAAACACGATGAAAAATTACTGTCATTCATTAAGCTTCAAAGCAAGTTATAAGTTACGGCATCTGTTTGTTTTACCTTTTTCACCCGCCATTAGACAGTGGCTGCAGCCCCCCCCCCCCTATAGTTTATTGGAGTTGCGAATGTTATTTTCTTGCAATGCGTTGGACTTTTTCTTTTCAGAACACTAATGAGAAAAAGAAAGTATGTACAGTAGTTAAAAGTTAGTGTTATACGGGGAAACCAAACTTTTGAGCCGAAGACAGACAATTTTTCGTAAAAGTTCCATAAAAAAAAAGTAAAAGCTTATTACAGTTATTATCATACATTTTTTAACAGTGTATTGAACAAAAATGAAATTCCTTCTTTTAAAATTCGTGTTACATCAAAACCGTGTAGCATTTTAGTTTTGCACCGTGTAATATCGAAACCGTGTTGTAGAAGTACCGTGTTGTACGAGGGACGCCTGTACTACTTGCTGTAAAAAATACACCCTTTTTACCAGGACTATCCCTCTCCCGAAGAGACTAAAACCCCCCAGTTCAAGACTGCATTCTGCGCCGTGAAACTCTCTCCCTCCCCGCCCCACTCGTGGGAACCTCTGATTTTCAACCTGGTTACAAAGCGTAAAATAAACAAGTTTGATGCTTATTAATAGCTAAATGCAAACACCTGTTGCTAATATATTTTGAAGTATTTTTACACCAGGAGGGGAGCGGGGGATCCCAATAACTTTCTTTGAAACATATAAATTTTAGAAAATGCTTTACCCTTCATGATTATCTCTCTCTCTCTCTCTCTGAAGCTATGAACCATTGAGTTCACCTAATCTGCGCTATTCCGCCGAAGACGAGTAAAGGGCAATAACTGTAAATTTCTCATTTTCATTTTTTTTTTTTTTTTGCATTTTTGTCATCTTTTGTACGGAAGCTTTACTGTACATGCATGCTTATTTGGTTTCCGATGAAAAAAAGCCGCAGAAAAAAAACCCGTTTAATTTCAACATTTCACTATTGTTAGTATTGAATCCGAAACGCGTTTCTTTAAACATCTCTAAAACTCATTTCAGAAAAAGGCTACCGTTTACTGTTCAACCACCGATTGCATGGAATTTTCACACGTCCAGATAAGACGAATCTATGTGAATAAGGGGGAAAAGTAAAAATTTGATGCACATATTCCGCTCATTCGAATGAGACTCTGCTTCTGCAAAAGCTGACATCGGTAAAAAATAAAAGATTCGTCCATTTCCGGCTGTAAAACAGATGTTTGTCTTTCCATACAATCCGTGGTCACACAGTACCCGCCCACTACAAAAATTTTTAGATCGCCTGGTTTTAGATGCAGCAAGTCAACCCCGAAATGTGACGTAGCACATTTCCACAACTGAGAAATTATTCTGATGTAAACAGCTTGGCAAGTTACAAAATTGCAAAAGAAAAAGCTCCTCGCGCTGAAACAAACAGAACTTTTGAACTCCAAAATGCCACATATGCAATTTTCTTTCTTCAATCTGCAATTGATGCTAATGTAAACATCTTCCAAAAAAATCCTCAATTATTTTGCAACGATTAACACCATGATTTTTCAATGAAACGAATTTTTATGCATCATCAAAAGTTTAAAACAAACATTTGATATGCGTATTCATAACTAACACCTATCGCTAACACTTAGGGGCATGCTTATGGAATCAATTATTCTAATCTGACACTTTTTCTTTGAGCCGTAAGAACATTAAATTAATGATCTTAACGCACCTAACGCCGTAATTTATAAAGCGCCGAGAGTACAATAATTACATTCAATGAAGAAATTAATGCGCAGTATGAGGGAATTTTTGGGATAATTGGGACTTCGGTGCGCAAATAGAATCTTTTGATCACGGATCTGCATCTGCATTTTGAACCTTCCCCTCCTGTGTATAGTTATGCTCAGGAGGTGTCAACAAACCAGTTTTGGGGAAGATTTATTGCTTTCGATAATGAAAACCATTCGTTACCGCAAGTCACTACAGTAATTCGCGATAGCCTGATTTACATCAATTAAACAGATTGTAATGATTCATTTATATGGTGAGTTGCATAGGATTAAGTAATTTCCCTTGCATCTGAATGGGAGCTATAGAATTTCGTGTTTGTTTATATGCGATAGCTACTTTTTAACTATTCGTTTGTTGTACACTTATCGTTGCTTCCCCCTCCCCTGTTATAGAATAAGCAAGGAACGGAATCCTGGACGATGATCCATAAAAATAGGAAATTCACCTATGTATCTCGAAGTATTTCTGGGCGCGATGTTAGATTTGTCAACCGAGGAAAAACATGCTTTGTAGATCCTCGGTAAAACTTTCTAAGCTGCTGTAGAATTAAAAAATTTAGTGTTCTTATCTTTATTAAGTTTTGCATAATTGATAATTTTACAGTGTACAATATTTTCCCAAAAACGGCACGAACCTGAAAAGAAGTCGAACAATTATTTTCTATTCATGGATAATTGATGTTCGAAAAATTCTAATAATGCGCTTAGAAAAAAAAAGTCGAATATTGGACTTCCACAACGGAATCAACGAAGTAAAATACAATCCTTTTTAAGCTGAAATTTCTTTTAAGTTTTAAAATCGGTTTAACATCAAGCATCTATTTGTTAATAATGTATGACTCATAAAGCTTAAAAATTAAGGAAAATGTTAAGGTAAATGTGTAGTACTGTAAAATTAAGGGCGTACTTAACAGAAATTTGTTACTACTAATTGTACGTGAAAAAGTAAGAGAAGGCTACGCCAATCGATACACATGACTTACTCTGCGAAGCATATAATACTCCATTCCCACTCTTCAGTTGAGCCTAATTCAGTATAGAGATTAGCACCCTTAGAAAATTAAATTTATTCAAAAAATACTATAATTACAATTATAAAGTTGCAAAGAATCACCTCATAGCCACCATAACTTTTATCTTCACTTGTTCGAGGTAGAATCGTTCCATGTTTGCGAACTTCTCGCTAGTGTGCTAAAATGGTTTCAGCTAACAGTATGAAAATTTTTTAACCTTCCATATGGGGTTGTTTTGCCGTCAGCTTTGTTATGGCTATTCCAGACTGACGAACCCAAAACAAGGGAGAAACTCCAGTCTCTGGATTCTGTAATTGAGCTACTCGGTATTGGCTTTTTAAATTACTACTTTGATACGTTGATTTATTCCTCGTTTTTCAACGAAATTTGCCACCTTTAATAGCTATAATCAGTTGGTCACGTGGTAACTTCAATGGATAATAATGCACCATTAAAAAAGAAGATTTTTGAGTCAATACAAGACAAGATACAATGCGAGGATACATTCGGGGTGTGGGTGGGAGTCGAGCCCGTCACACCAAACTATTCATTTAGAGATTATACACCACGACTGATGCCCCAAAGTGACTCAAATAAGGTCAAAAAAAAAAAAAAAAAAGCACCCATTTGAAAATTATTGTCTTAAAATATCGTCAACTTCCGTGTCCATCTGAAGGATTTTTGAAAACTAGAAAATTACTAAAAACTGACTACCAAACGGCACGATTTTGAAGGCCACAGATCTGCACGAAAATCTGGATTTAGGTCAATTCTCACTAGATATGATCCCAAGTAAAGCAGTTTAACTGTGTAGGCCCTAGTGTGACTGCAACGGGGATTCAAAGTGGTTATAAGAGACCAAAAGAACAATGGTATTTTGACCTTTTTTTTTTGCATTTGCATTTGCATTTGCATTGCAGTATGAGCCAATTAATGCATTCACTAAATAGCATAAATCCCTCCATTCCTCGTTGTACTGACAAGACACGTTAAATAACTTGAGAGGGCAGATATTGTCGCAAAGCTTCAAATTCCAGTGAAAACGACGTTGGAATTCTGGAGTCCTGTATATTAGTGTGGTTTAGACGGCAAAAACTTGAGAGTCACGAATCTGGATAAACTTCTAGATTTAGGTCAATTCGTACTAGACATGAGCCCAGATAAAATACTTTGAGTGCATAGGCTTTAGTATGGCTGCAAGGAGGGTTTAAATTTGCATGCTTGGTACCGGAACTGCAATAGCGTTTTCTTTAGAATTGGAAACTTTTGCACAATTGCTCTTTTAACTTCTATTACATCTCTTGTTAATACAACGTAGGGGCGGTGAAATTTATTCTATACGGTGAATGCATTCAGTAAGACGATACTGCAATGCAATACCAAGAAAAGAGTAAAAAAAGTTTAATTTGAAAGGAAAAACCATTGCTTTTTTCTGGAGCTAAACTAGAAACTTTGGGCCCCCATTGCGGCCGAACTAGAGCCTGTGCACTCCAACCGCTTCACCTGCGTTCATATCTAGTGGAATTTAATCTAAATCTAGAATTTTTTCCAGATCCGTGACCCTCAAGGTCGTGCCGTTTGGTAGTTGAGAAGAGACAATTTAAGGGGGGAAACCAGTTTAGAAGGCCGAAATTTTAGTGTTTTTCGTGATTTTTTTTAGCAGGAAAGAAATAATCAGAATTTCTTTAAATTAGGAGCATATTTTGTTCCTATTTTGAAGTACACCTTGTAATTTTTCGAAGTCATTTCCACCAGAATTAGTGGAGTGAGAAGCTGCTGTCCATGGGCGGTCGCCATCAGAGCTTGTTGCTGGTGTGCATGACCGCAGCCACAATTTTTGTCTGTAATCATTACAATTTTTCTTTCTCGTAAACGACATATTTCCTTAGAATATGAACCTAATTGAGATTTAAAAAGTTGAAAATTGCACGTTTTTTAGGTGTTTCATTACAACGTTATGTTTTTATACCATTTTTTTCACACATCTTGCATTAAAAAATTTTTTAATTATATGATCAAAGAGTTAGGTTCATACAGAGTATAATAGAAAAAAAATATACTCACACAAATTTTCAGAACGATTGGTCAAAAACTCTGAGCTACAATGCACACCAGTTAAAAAAAGTTGTTTCGAGAAAAACGCATTTGAAAAAAAAAAAAAAAAAAATGCTGTGAACGTTTTTGAATCTCCACAGTCATTTCAAGTGCTCATATCATTCGAACTAATCGGAATTTTTCACTCAAATTTTCGCAACATATTTTTGAATAGTTTTACTAACATTTTATGACATAAAGAAAAAAGTGAATTTTTTGGCCGGTCTAAACTGGTTTCCCCCCTTAAAGTAGGGCAGATGGCTGAAAGGTATATATATATAAAAAAAAAAAAAAAAAAAAAAAAAACCTCAGTGCCATAAAAACAATTTTAAAATCGAGGCAATAAAACAAACTGTTGCATTTTGAATAGAATTTGACTAAATAGCTTCAAACTTTAATAAAATATAAGGTTATTTGATCTGAAAGACAATCTAAGAACCGTTCCAGATAGGCAGTCATTTCGAGGCAAAATAATGCACCCGTAAACGTTCAATCATTTTCAAATCAACCGATTCACTAAACAGTCGGGTTCATTCTCAGTTGACTCAAAAATACAAAAATTGTTCTATAAATTTAAAACATCGCATCAGAAATGTTTTAAATCTCAATTTGAAACCTGTAATGTGCCAAAAGAAGGCGTACAAAAACGAAAGCATGTATGCGAAGTACAATGTCAGTATTCAACTTAATTAAACTATGCTAAATTAGTTGTTAGGAGATTTTGTTTTTATTTTTCCTATTAGTTTACTCGTTACTGTAATTTCTCTCAGTGCACCTAATTGAGGCTTTGTTTCTCATTTCTCGAACCAAACATCCATGCAAGTCAATTTTGCAGTTTTGTCCAATAAAATATCAACTCCCTTGATTTTCAACGAAAGTTGTATGCGTGCCTTTCGAAGCTACAAAGAACCCTTTCATCGTTATAAGATAATGATAAGACAGCAACGGCAAACTTGTGTTCTGTTATACGTTTTACTTGTCTGTAAAAATTGAACCAAGGTTTACCCCCTTTGTCCAGTTTTTACAGATAATAACCCAAGATTTTTCGTCGACCGATTTTAAGAATGAATAAGTAAAACACATTTCTTAAATAAGGGTCTATTTGTTTTTTGTTTTTTCTTTTATTTTTTCGCATGACTCAATTCTCTGAGGTTGCAGAAAAGATCGCATATGATGTCCGTGAAACTGAAAGATCGCATATGAAGTTTTCATTGAAAATATACGTCTCATATTTGCTGGTTTTATTCAAGTGCACTGTGTTGGCGCGAAGAAACTTATTTATATTGTAAACTTTGTTTGAACTAATGAAAGTGCGGAAGTAACTGTAAAAAACAAATACAATGAAAATATAAATTGAGTGAAGTAAATATACAATGAACATTATATTGTCTATAAATATTTACATTAGTGGCCTGAGTAAATTCATTACTGAAGAGTTAATGGTTTACTTTGCAATCGGAGGGACCCATTGCAACTTTTTTTTTCGCTGAAAGAATTTTATGTTTGTTCAGAAGCATGGGAATCACTGTTTGAGTTAGTAAACAGTTTTCATTTATATGAGTGACATTATCAGGATAATCCTAAAAAAAATATTATAATTAATTCTGGATTCAAAGAAGAGATATTTCATTTTTTGTTCATTAGCTATAATATTCCATTCTTTTTATTTATTTATTTTTTATTATTATTTATTAGTTCTTTCTTGTGCATTGATTTTCAGAATTCCTTAATGTAGATTGCACAAAGTCTTTTTATGATACGCGTAGGCACAAGATTAATTTAAAAAAAAAAAAAAGCTTCGGATTGCACACAGTCTCAATTACTATGAATTGTTCAAAATTTCAAGTTTCAAAATAATTAAGAGAATGGTCGAACGTATCAAAGAAGTCATTTACAACGATAATTTTTAAGCTACTTAAAATAGGCTGACAAAATATTTATAGTATTTAGTATGTAGTATTCAGTACATTGTTACATTTTAGAGTTGAATTGATTAGTTATGAATTTCTTTTTCTTCTGTTGTTTTTTCGTTTTATATGGAACTTACTTCGATGAAAAACAAAGATGGGGAAGCACCGTTTAAGAAGTAATACCTTTTGTGAACATACTTATGTATTCGAATTAGAAAATAAGCTACATAGTTAGAGTTGTACCTTTTTTTTTTAAAGTAAGCCTTGAATTGATGCATGAAATGCTTGCTGTAATGTTTTTAAACAGTTATCCTTTAAAAATAATTTGTTGCCTGTTAAATATGTGTTTGAACATTTAGGATTCAATGTAAGTTAAATATATTATAGGGTGTCCGATTCAAATGTACAGACTTTGGAGATATAGCTATAAAGTTTAAAAGCATCCGAAAATTAAATTAGATACCATCACTCACAAAGGTTTCATTAAAAAAAAAAATCAGTAGATTTCCACGCGAGCTCCTTTTGCAGCCCTCTTGGTATATTTGGCCAATATCGCCCTCGTTGTGCTGAAACTTTGTTTTCAATCGACTCAACTGTTCAAATTCGGTACATTTGATTCGTACATCCTGTAGTGTTTGATATGTTGGGGAGGAGAGGTATATATTCTACACATATGCTCTATTAGTCGTTAAATGGTTGGCGGAGGGTAATGAAGTGACAAAGATGAATTTTCAAGGGTAATAGTCAGTGGCCCTTGAATACTTTTTAACAGGTTGTATCTAGTGTTTTGGCATTTCAGCACTCAGCTAACAAACGTAATTTAACAAAACAATTTTTTGTTTTTTAACTTGACTCCATTGGGGTTTTTGGCGCATCAAGCGCCTTCAAAGACTTACACTACCCCATTTTTTAACTTGGAGAAATCGGCATTCTGCCTTGTCAATTCAATGGAAGGGATAGTCATTTATTAAAGGGAAATCAGTAGGCGATCATCATCAAACCCGCCCCCCCCCCCCGAACGAGGAATACTAGCTTAGCTATCGAAAGATAGCGTCACAAGTCACCTTCTCAATTTAGATAGCAGGCTAAATGAGAAAAATTTTCTCTAGTCTCCTGTATCAGTAACTACTCAACGACCAACCGCCGAACTTTCGGATCCACAGATTTAATGAGAGCGTACAGAGCTTGTACTCGGTGAGTATTTGTGGACTCGGGCATCAAACTCGCGATTCCCCGATATCTTAACATGTGATTCCGCCGCACACTCTCGCGTTTCTTTATTCGATTTTTGGAAACTTGTCACTCTACTTTTCCTTTTTTAATTAAACATATTTCCAATGGGGGAGAAGTTTCGAACACACTGTCAAAAGTTCTTCCCAATGCTTTGAATATATGGATAACGAGTATCCAGTGCATTGATTAAATTTTAAACCTAAGACAAATCATTCTTTAACCAAACAAAACCAGTTTTTGCTTTTTTAATTGAACTTTCTGAAGTTTGATATAGTAATTAATTTTCGCGGAATTCGCCGTACTTCTGGTAGTGAAAAAATAACGCATAAATTGAATGACATTTAGGTTTTTTTATGAAAAATTTCGAAGAAAATATGCTAAGCACGCAATAATTAGGCGAGTGATGAAAAATACCATTGCTAGGAATTATTCCCTAGTGAAGGAATGGAGGACTTTTCTCAATTTATTTGGTCAGAAATCTGGCGGAGGCCGAAAATGGGGGAAATGTGTCATGCAGCTAGGGATGGAAATGATTATTTAATGCGCCATCTTGTCGTTAGTTTTCCACTGAAATGTAAGAATTTAGTAGACTTTTATGTTGTTGGCGGCTTAGTTCGGTCGTCTTTCGGGCAATGACTCGGTAGCGCGTTGAAAACAGATCTACAGAAACCAAATGAAGTGTCGAAAATCTGGAAGGAAATAAAATGGAAGTAAAGTAAAATATTAGCGGGACAATTTCATCATTTCTGTACATGGGCCATAATGAAACAGGGAAATGTCTTCCGTTTTTTCTTTTCTCGTCTACAGAACTTGTAGAAAAGTTGTCCAACGAGAAAGTTGAAAGTAACTGGAAATCAAATATAGAAAATTCAACTGTGGGAATTGACGGATTTACAGGCTTAGGTGCTCATTGCAATGCATTTTGGGCGTTCCTTCGTCTATCACAAAACTATTAAACATTTACCATGTGCATTTTGAATCCTCTTCGGTGCTACTATGACTATGGTCTTGGGCGACTCTCACATCTTGACGTTTGGGACAAGGTAATTCCGCCACTAACGAAGGACTACGGTAAAAGATGAATTCCCCCCCCCCCCGATTGTTGCAACAAAACAATCCATTTATCGAATCCTTGCTTTGTTGCATGAACGTTAAAGAACATGGACTCAACGTCTGTATAGTATAGTGCATTCAAATTTTAAAAAATACCAGAAACAATATTCCAATTATTTAGCCTCTGTGAAACAAAGATCTAACATAGTTGGTGGCGTTGCAGTTAGTTTTGTGCAACAGTCGATACATTGATCACAATAGGATTGCCCTTTGTTAATTAGTAATACCATTTATAATATAAGAACATCATAATCTTAATTCCATCATTTGGAAAATGCTACTTCTCGATATTATTCAGCAACTAATCACTACGCTTAATATTTAACTAGGGGGATCCGCCCCTGATCGTTTCGCTCGTCAACCCCGTTTGCCACCAGCGTCGGCTCAATGCCACTTGCGGTGGGTGAAAAAGCGATGATATTAGTAAATCAATTGCTTTACTTAAACCAGCCAAACTTGTTTCATGAAACTATTACCACAAGTGATGTGATATCTCCAAATACTTCGGGGTAAATACAGTAAGAACCAATTATCCGGGAAATTCGGGACCATAGCTATCCCGGATATCTGAATTTTCCGGTTTTCTGGATCGCTAAAAAGAGCTTTTGCCCGATTGTTTATGAAACTTAAATTACTATAATAAATAGTAATACGTATTAAAATAGGAAGAAAACAGTTCAGAAATGCTTATCAATATCGAAACATTAAAAACTACTAGTGAGAGAATAATTTAAACACCAAAAACCTTAAGTTATTTAATAAGACCTGAGACCCTCACATTCATTTTGAAAAGGAAAAAAAAAAAAAAAAAAAAACACCAATTTTCGATATTTTAAAATAAAAGAGAACGAAGGAAAGGGCAAGAAACAAGTTTTTGAACGTAGTAAATGTGCGATTCTTCTACTATAGTTAGTGTATGAGAAAATTTGTTTTCATAAACGTGATTTTTTTTTTTTTTTTTCACTTTTTGTAAAGGTTTGGCGTTAGTGATTATTGATAACTATTGCTTTTGCATTAAGTTAATACCAATTGAAATTTAATTTATGAGTTCCTGCAGCCTTATTACAGTCTTGCGTTTAACGATTTCTAGATTCCACCATCAACTATCCGGAAAATTCGAGAATCGTGGCGTTTCACGCGCTTTTGCGACGTTACTTCCGCTCTAAAAGGTTTTAATTAAAGGCTATTCAATAAAATATTGCATTATAATGTGACAATATTCATTTCTTTAGTTTTCAGTTGGAATAAAACACAAAAATTTCAGACTTACGTGTGTACTTTTTAGTTCAATAAAATATTCCGGAAATATTTCCCTGCGTTAAAGACAACCCTTTGAAGTTCATTTTTGTAAAAGTTTTCCCGAGTTATAGATGAGTAATATTATATTTATTAAGAAACCGCTCATTTTCTTTTAGGTATTTCAGAAAAAATGCTTAGTTTTTCAAAAATTGCCGAAAATGCGTATTTTTAAAAAATAGCGGGAAAATCGGCAAAAGGTTGCCGGTTTTTTGGTTTCCGGATAAAAGGTTCTGCACTGTAATGCAACTCTAATTCTACAAAATTCATCAAAATCTTAAGAACTACGTGAGTTAAGTTGTTAGACTTGCATCAATTTCCACTCATCTACACCAGTTACTCTCAAAATCAGCCCTGCCAAATTTTGTACTTTTTTTTCTTTTTTTGCTCACTGGAGATAAGGTTACAGGCTCACGCGCACAAAACGCTTTTCACACCAGCAGAAAAAAGAGCAATGGCTGAAAAGGATAAAAAGCCACTGAATTGGGACCTAGTGATTATTCTGTATGTTGCCTTTGGATTAAAATGTTGTTTAATGTTTACTTTAATGTTCACCGCCCTGAGATAGCCATTCTTAACACTTTACCTGTACAGTGTGACGGGGGGGGGGGACATCCTCGTAAGGGCAATGCTCCAGGGCCCTAAAGACCACCACAGGCTAAAGACCCCTTAACCTCCCTAAATATTTCCATAATGCAGTCCCTTGTAGTATGGCATTGACATTGTACTGTTGTTGGCTGGAGGATACCGTGCCCCGAATGTTTTTTTTTTTTTGCAAAAATAATATAAGTACAGTTTAAATTGGTTTCGAACCACCTTTTCTTTTGGTGAGTACCCCAAACAGTTTTTTCTAACTACAGCACCTCATACACAAGAACTGAATGAAGCATTTATCAGATAAGTACAAGGGAGTCAAATCGTTATTTGAACCTTTATGTGAACTAAGCTTGCAATTACCCTGGTTAGTAAGGAATATTCAGTTCTTATTGAAAGTGTTATGCCCAAAAATAATAAAACTACACAGCAAATCTTAATTTTTTAATCACATGTCTATTTGTTCCTAGGAAAATAATTTGTTTATTACTAGAAACAGCATTAAAAATCAGAACACCAGACGACTGAGCTAAGACCTTTTTTTTTTAAATCACAAGAGAAACTTTGAAAATACAACCTGGCAAGCGAGAGGAGGGGGAGGCATCGAGCTTCGGTGCTGTGAGTTATGAGCAACTCTGTTTCCCCAAAATTTAGTTAAACCCTTAATTTACCTTAATATTTGAGGTAGAACGTTAAAGAAAACATTAAAGAGTGATCGAATCAAGCTTGAAATTTTCAGTAAAGTAACCGAAAGGGTTGGCGAAGTTTATGCTTTATCATGTCTTTCTCAAAGCCGGAAGCCTGCGGTAATTCACGCTATTCATTTCAGTCTGCACAATTTCAGGACGAATCTAAAGTTAATTGAAAGACAAAATAAACTGAAGCGAATGGCACCCTTTGATATTTAAATGAGGTGAAATTTGCATTTTTCATTCTCAATATCTTCCTTATATTATTTGACTCATAATCAACGTTTAGTGTTTAAAGATATGTACGTGAGAAAAAAAAGACTGACGGTCAAATATAAAATAAAATAAAATAGTAATTAATTCAGCTAAGTATTTGAGAAGAAAAAAAAATGCTTCAGGTCTGCTGCTTTCTTCCTTAATTTGATAGATTTTTCTAGCAATTTGAGAGGAGTAGCGTTCTTCGAGGCAATCAGGTGACAAGTTCAGGCAAAACTTTCCTTTAAAAAAAAAAAAAAAATAAAATACAAATAAAAACAAACTAAAGTTATATTTAATAGCTATCACGAGATTGAATCAAAGTATTTTTCCCTTTTTAATCATATTTCATTCCTTGCATGCTTTTAATTTTTTTTAAATGTTTAACATTTTACTTGTTTGAGTTATCGAATTTATGCTTCCAGTAGCCAGAAACAAATATAATTTTCGGCGTTTTAGGTTTCGAACTATTTATGTGACTACCTCTTTAAACTGCGGGTTGCATATGGCACCATTTTAAGGTGCCATTTTGCCACCAATCGCACTCTTAAGGGTACCAGAGGGATCCAAATGGCAGCATAAGAGGTGTCAAACAGAACCAAATGTCGCTTTTAAGGGTGTACCATAGGGAGCCAACTGGTAATCTTAAGAGGGTATCGCTGGTGCTACAAAGTTTCACCTTAAAAGGTGCCATAGCCTACAGTTTTAATAGCTCATAGAAATGAATAAATACCTTTGTGCAACAAAGTAACCGTATGAAACAATGTAATTTATGCACAAAAATTACAAGAGGTTGCAAACACGTGTTTCGAGGTTTAAAGGAACCTCTTTTTACAATGCAAAAAAAGTGAGGTTTTTGATGTAAAGTCATGAGATAAAAGACGAGTGTTTATTTTATTGACCATAGTTCGTATACATTTTGAACATTGTGACAATCAAAAGCTATTGCATTCATTTGAAGATGGTCTGTTGTTTTCACATTCGATTAGGATTGGGCCGGTTCAATAGTGCAATTCATTATAGTCAAAATATTCAGATTAGGCAAAGCTCAATTTAGCGAGTAACGCATCGATTGTTTGCTGTCTAGCATCTAGCACGTTTCTCAATTATTTTTAATAATATTCGAAAATTTATGTGTTGTGAGTTATTACAGAAAAAAAACCGCACAGACGCACACTTTTGTGAATTGTATTTAGCACACGTTTCTAACAAAGTCGTAGAAGTGAATGTATGTCTTTAACTTAATAGTTTAAATTCCCTTTCATGTTTTACTGTATATTATTAGTTTTGTATTGCAAAATTGAGGAAAAACGAAATTTTTATTTGTCCCTTCGGTTTTGCTATAAACACAGACACGACTGTTTTTTAATAGCCTATCGCAGGAGCCTCCAGCTTTTTTACTCAAGAACCACATGTATTATACTTTTGGTGACGAAGCGCCAGCAATGGAACATTATGTCAGTTCAGATGATTTAGTTAGCGTCAGTCCCGCCCCCCATACACCCACGATTTTTTTTATTTTTAAATTCAGCGCTCAGGGGTGGTTTTTGAAATTTCTTGTGTTTAGTTTCTCTTAAAAGAAAATATCACTAAAAAAAGACATTTAAAAAAATATTTTTATTCATTTTTATTTTTTAAATTTTATTTATCTATTTATTGTTTTAAGCTTTCCGTGGGCCGGACAAAATTTGATCACTGGCTGGATGTGGTCCGCAAGCCTTTGGATGAGGACACCTGGGTCTAGCGTAGTTCGAACGCAGCAGAATCTAATGAAATACTCCTTTCTTTGCAACGGGGAAGTTAAAAAAAAAAAAACTCTTTTCTTAACGTAAATGCAGCCGAGCTTCATTGAGCTGTCAGACAAAATTTTTCAACTGGTAATGCCACATTTCTTTCGTTTTCAAATTTAGCGGAATATATATCCGGTACTTGTTGAAGCCGAGATTTGAAATTGCTACCCATGTGCTTTCCTAAACCCGGTACTTAAAGATGATGGATGGATTTTTTGAGTATTTTTACCCACCTCCCTTATTCTGAATTGAAATTAGTCGTCCTGGCGGTTTTACGGACGATTATCCATTCCACGTTTATTAAAAAAAAGTCTTTCTTGCTTAGAATTTCATTTGCAGATATTTACATGAAATTGGAGAACTTTCATTAAAAGTTCATTGAAAAATATAATTTAAACCTCAACATTTTCTTTTTATAAATTACATATTTTCCCTAAACTACCTTTATGTTTTGCAATAGTCTTTTTAAAATAAATAAATAAATAAATAAAAGAAGAAGAAGAAGGAGAGGTAAAACTAGTTGCTTGTACGCTAGTGCTCTAATAGATATGTGCATATTGACTATTATGACCCACCAAGGGCGGATCCGTTCTTCCGGTTTAGGACGGTGCCATTATCGGAAGGTGAGGCCATAAGCAGGACTGTGAAGTCAGAGAGAAAATGACCGACTCTGACTCCTAGAATTTTAGACTCTTTGATTCCGACTCCGATTCCTGTACTTCAAAATCAGTTCGACTTCGTCCCTGACTCTGTTACCATTGCAGAAATTCAGACTCGGAGGGAAAATGACAGACTCCGATTCTTAGAATTTCAAAGCCTTTACCCCAAAATAAATCTGACTCCGATACCGCAGGCTTGGACAGAAGTGGAATGGGGTGTCTGAGGTAAATTTTTCGAAATGTAAACCCCCAAAACGCAGCATTAAACTGTTTTTGGTCCCTCATAGGAGGTCATGAACCCTATGACTTCCATCTCAACACGCACTCATTGACCTCTCCCCTTACAAGAAGAATACTTGTTTGCGCCACAAAAAATCACTAAGATAAAATGGTTAAAGTAATGTAATGAACAAAAAAACATAGCACTTGTCAATGTTTTAATTTGTACTCAACTGTTTATTTTTACTCACTAAATTATGCTGTTTATACTGCATATTTAACTATTTATACTTTGCTAGTAAGAAAAATTAGTTTTAATCATGGTTTCAATGGTTAAAATTTAGTTTTTGTATTTGACTTCGGTTTTTTTATAAATTTTTATCTTTTACATCTTGAGCAAAAACACCAAGGCTACTTAAAGTGATGTTACGACAGAAAATAAACTTTAAAACATTATTACAGCAATGGTGCTTTTTGATAGTTCTGAATTTATATCAAGAGCTATTTTTCTTTAACAATCAAATAGTAATAAATTACGTTGTAATCTGGCAAATTCAATAGAATAATGTAAAAGTTGTGCATGATAGTTTAACAGTCCTTTCTACAATGTGAAAAATAATCAGTACCAAAATCAGTACCCAATCTAGCATGTTTTCGTTTTTTTTTAATCTATACCTGTTCACTTTGAACTTGTAATAACCTTTATTGTTTCTGTTAATCTATATCAGCACTAAAATTTACTCCTTATTGGAAAAATAAATAATAACTGAACGGTGACGAGAGAAGTAAAGATTCCCACTAATACTGTACGAGATATCAATTCTAATTGCACTGTTAATTAATATGAAAAAGAATTATGTCGCGTCGAAATCTATCGCTAAAGTTGACAACTTGTGTATTATCTCGGCTCTGTATTGAACTCAAAAATAGATGCGACCTGTTTCACAAAATCGCTGAAAAACATTCTCCCTTTCCGTGCTTATAAAACAGAAAAATCTAACGTTACACTCGCAAAAACTCTCTTTTCCATAAAAGGCTATAAACGTCAGTTGCACTTTTCATTTCGATTTTAAACTGCATGCAAACGCCGTATAAAAACTGACAAGATTGCGTTTTTCTGGTTTTCATCCTTTGAAAACTTGAGCTTCTTTCTGCCATAAACACACTTCCTTCTCTATACCTGTTTTTATGCAGAAACTAGTTCAGACAATGATATTTTTTAGCTCGAAGTTTCAAAACGGTGTACGATGTGATGCTTTAAATGCACGATTTGTATTTTAACTGTTTTTATTCTTGAACTTAAGTTATTGAAATTTAGCACATCGGTTTATTAAAAATGAAAAGATCTGAAGTAGAAAAACTAGGAGTCAATAAAATTGGATAGGAACCTTAGTGTTTTGAGCTCGTATACATCTTGCCATTGCTTAATTCATCCCCATAAGGTCTAGAGGCCCATGCCCATCCAGCTCCGAAGGCCCTTGAAAAATATGGAATAATAAAAAATTATGACAAAATATAATTGTAATAAGTTTAATAAAATGTTTAAAATTGAAAGAGATGTTTAGAGGGCACACACAAGTATGACTTTTAACATTAAAACAGTTATTCTTTGCTAGGCAAGATTTCATTTAGGGAATTTACATCGTCAGTTAACCCTAGACTGCACACTGCAGCATATGCAAAAACGAAACAGGTGTGTGGTTGGAACTCTACAGCACTTCGATTATACTGTTGAAAGGGTACAGATACAGATGTATATACCCTTTGCACTGTACAATCGAAGAATCGATTGCTTTCACAGATGTGCCTGGCCAACCGTCATAAAATTCCTGCATCTCACCTAGTCTTTTGAAGCACAATTATAGATTCCTCTGTGTTGATCCTAATTTGAGACGATTGGTTTAACCAACTATGATGCATGATTATATTAAAAACTTTATAATCTGGGAAATAGCAACGTGGAGTTTTAAGAATCAACGATTGATAACCATTGCTTTTATGCCATATTGTCAATCCCTGTATAGTGATATAGATTCATGTAAGACCTGTTATGACCAGCCGCCTCTTTCTTGTGGAAAATACTGACTTGTTATGATCAATCCACATTAAAGAAAACCATTCTAGTTGCGCTGATGATTATAACTACAAAATAGCACAAATATCAATAAGAACTGCAGACACGTGCTTCGGGGCTAAAAGAAACTCTTATTCAATGAAAAAAATGAGCCTGTGGATGAAAACACATTCGATAAAATCTACATAACATTTGGGCCTGATTGGAAAAATATATGATTTGTTTTAATTCGATGATTAATGAAATTTAACTTTTAATTAACTTTTAAAAGGTATCGACAATAAAACATTTAGTTGTACTACCTGAGTTACATAATCAACAAGGCATGCGAATTGAGGAGTCCGGTTTCGTTTGCTCTAAACGTCTAATTACTCGAGAAGAAAAACTCCATTTTCACCAAACAATCCGAAACTTTAATCATCATTGACGTTTCTTTTGTAACATTTGTACCACTTGGACTCTAAGCCCTCAAAGTCTTAGTTTCCAAGTCTAGGCTGAAATAACCTGTCGTCGGCCATGACAGAGTGGAACTGCTGCAGAAGTGGAAATGCTCAAAAATAAACATTATTTTAAAGTTCAGTTTGGGTTGAAAAATGTTCTTTTATGACTGTACTATTGTCCGTGTTTTGAAATTTACCAGAATTTTTTTAAATGTTAATGATCTCTGGTGACGAAATTTGATCTTGAGTCTAGCAGTGTATGGTCCATAGATAGTGGCGAAGCAGCTCCCGACAAATGTCCTCAGTTTTATGAATACATCACGAAATACACAGAAGCAAAGGGATATAAGTGGCAAAATGAAAATTTTTTTGAAGGTAACTCGTCCAAATAATAAAAATTTCTTCTGTTTTGGGGCAAGATATGACTACAGTAGGTTGCTGTTATACAGAATGCTTTGAAAAAATATTTCAATGAATGCCTATACCCAGGATTCAAAGGGCTCGGAGCAAGAATGTGATATGCCACATGATATGAAGTTTTCAATAGGCCAACTTCCAACTTATAAAAAAATATTTGCAGAAGTTTTCAAAGGAGTTATACGTTCTATTTTATGCACTACTAAAACCAGATATGTTTTTCTCCAAATAACATAATCCAGTGTCATGTTTATTTCAATTTTAGTTACGAGAAACAAAAATTTGGATCGAAAAGTCACTCCTTGTGACTTGTCACATTTCTGCCCCGAGCCCTTCATTTGAGGTAGTGAGAAGCAAAGGGATGCAAGTGGCAAAATTAAAAATTTGGATATAACCATTACAAATGGTAGGTGAACCCCTCCTCTGTCTTGGGGCAAGAGAAAATACTAGTAGCCCTGGTAGGTGCTGCTGTACAGCATGATTTAGAAAAAAATTCAATGAAAGCCTATGTAGGATGTAATCTTTATACGCGTTTTACTCGAAACTTGAAAATGTCCACTTACATCCCTTTGCTTCTCACTGCCTCATTTGTACTTTTCACGCTCTTTCCTCAAAACTTAAAAGAAAGTCATCTCACATCCCTTTGCTTCTCACCACCTCATACCAACTTTCATCTATTATTGTGATTTAATACATTTTTAAATTACCATAAAAGCAACTGAACACAGACACCGCTGCGCATTGAAGTATATTGTTTGTGATTTATTCCAGGTTCGGCGAGCAACGTGACTTGGATGTCCTGGGTCTGGTGAGGGAGGGAGCGAGAGCTGTTGAGCGAGATGGACGTGTCGGGGGCAGAGCAGGGGGCCCAGGGTCCCCGGGGCTGGCCCTATGAGGGGCCCCGCATGGGCGACGGCTCCGGCAACCTGCTGGCGCCCGACGATGTGGACGTCTTCTTCCATTCCCTAGACAGCAACGGGAACCCTGTCAACCCAGCCAGTTACTACGCCAGTCCTGCGGCGGCCAGAGCAGTGCACAGCTACAGGCCGCCACACGGTAAGACTCGTTCCTTTTGCTACTCAAGTCTTTCTTTTTCTTTCTTTTCTTGGTCATTTTCGCCTTGTCTCGCGACGGAAACGTGGCGAGCCTCGCCGGTTTCGATGTGTTGCGAAAGATATAAGGAAGCAGAAATCGATAAGGGAAATTTGTGAGGAAACTCTTTTAGAGGCGAACGAAAAAAAGTTCTTTTATTTTGGAGCTTTCAACCAGGCCTTTCGCTTCAACGTTTTCTTTGTTGGGAGGGGGGGGGGGGAGCAGTAATGTGCATATTCACAATGCATATTACACCGAAAAGGATAAAAAACCACGTCCACATATATGTTTATTCATTTACTCAGGGTTGCGCCCCCCCCCACCACAGCAAGGATATACCCCTTAAATATCGCAAAGAATCCCCCCCCTCCAAAATAGAAAAATACCCCTCAAATTTCAAAGGCGTAGTCTGCGCAATGCCCCCCTAGGTGGGCACCCCTGATTTATTGCTCAAAGCCGTGGAAAGGGGGGGGGGGCAATAGCGTCAAAATGCGTTTATCACAAAATCACCAACAATGCGCCATACACGGAGCAACTGGCAAGCTAACAAACTTTACGTGAATAATATCGAACTAAGGTTATTGGTGTTGGATTTATTGAAATACACAAACTACAGCAGAGGAGGGCAGGGAGGGGGATTATGGCACTGGTCTGTGCAATTGAATTTTTTAGGATTTTCCTAACAAAGAATTTTAGTTTTTTTGGACAGCTCTCCTCCTTCAGGGGTACTTCACAGCATTTGGGGGAAGAAATAGGTCCTCCTGCTTACTACGCGGAAAAAATAATTTTTTGACTCTCTTAGTATAATTATCGAAGTCATTCATTTTTCAGATGAACATTTTTTGAATTTGTTGTTTATGAAACTAAGTTCGTTAAAACATCTTTGTGCATTTAATATTCAAAGATTTGAATGAAATACTAGTCGTATCGAAATTGTTGAACCCAATTTGAAGTTTATTTGAGGATCGATTGCAAAAATTTCTATAATCAAATATCTATGAATTTCTTTTTTTTTCTCTCTCTCTTAAGCTGCTTTATTTTAAATTTAATAAAACGCCATAAATTTTTTTCACAATTTTTCTGATTATCAGCTTTAAAGCTTTGTCTAACTTTATTTTGAAATTTTCTGAGTATACTGAAAACATAAAAAGTTAAGAAAAGAAATACGGTTTTTAAAACATCTTTTGATGTTTCTTATACAAGGCAACTTGAACTGCAGGATAACTTAAACTGTTTGAAGCAAATTCCTTTTTGCATGATCACTCGTATTTGCTGAATTTAAAATGTCTTCCCTCACATAAACACAAACTTTTACATTGCATACCTTTTTTTTAGACAACAAACAATCTTTGGATATATTATTAACAATAGGAAAAAAATCGATGTTAATTTCAACTAAACACAAGTGTTCATAAAAGAACTAGTGGACTTAAACGAAAATATCTTTCAAAAGTAAAAATCATAAGTGCCTCACGGGGATAGTAATTTTGTTATAAATCCCTAAAGATATCTGGAATGAAATGCTTCGCTCTAATTTTTCCGTCACCAAGACATCACATGATGCCGCTTTCGATATTCCCCACCACATGAAAAGATTGATTTCTTCCAAAGCCAACTGTCAACCTTTCGTAAACTGACGGATAGGTCAATTGTTGTAAAACGACCTTCACGCTAATTGTTCTGTCGCGTTCCAATGGATGGCATTGAAACGACACAATGCGCCGTAATAAGTTCCGCACGGTTTTATAATTACGCAGACGTTAATAATCGTACTGGGGAATGTCACACTATTCTTTCTCGCTTTTAATGAGTAGGTGCGAATAATAATATTCGAAAATAAACTAATTCTGACGCCTTAATTTAAAATTTAAAATGGAACTTGTTCTACTTGACTTAAATGCGAATCGCATGCGCAGTAAATCCATGCATTTTTCCGACACGTTTTGCCTGGCACAGTGGTGTAGCGAGGGAGGGGGGGGGGGTGAAACATCCCCGAGAGGTAGTGGATTTAGCACAAATGTGATATATAATTGAATATGAAAAGACTGTTTTGATCAAACAATCCCCAGAAAAAAAAAATTGATCGGATAACTCCCTCCAGAAGGTAATTTTGATCAAAAACCTTCTCCAGAAGGTATTTTTAATCAAAAAACCACCTCCAGAATTTATTTTTGATCAGAAAACCCTACAGAAGGTATTTCTGGCTGCATGACCTGGCACAGAAAAATTCTGTTAGATTAGTGCACTTTTCTTTTTCTTCTCAGTAATAAGACAGGGACATTTGTCAATTGGGCATAAATTTACAGAAAGAGCCTGATATGATGTTGAAGATCCTGTAACTTCAAAAATAATAATACTAAAATAATAATAAATTTTTTTTTAATTTGCATTGTTTTCTTGCATGAAAAAGCTTTTAAAAATTTTTCAGCATCAATTAAGTTGGATAGTAAAAGTTATTCCGCACAATTGACACTTAAGGATGATAAATACATAGTCATGTGTGCTAAAAGTGTATTATATTGTACTGCAAATCTTCAGAAAATTTGCAGAGGCTGTAAATCTGCAGAATTGTTTAATACAATAGGAAAATTTAGTTTATACTTGTTTTTTTTATTAAATCGTAAGTTTTTCCTAGAGATTAATTCTGAGAAACTCAAGCTGAATCGAGTCCATTTAGGAGATTAATCTTTCTCTCTATTTCTATCCAGTTTAATCAAAGATCTATGAATCAATCGTACAGAGAAATACACCACCACCCTCCACCATTTTTTCTTTAAAACTTATAATGTATGGTAAAGCACAGGAACCTTACCATAAATCCTATCGTTGAATTTCTTGTAAAATTTAAACGTTGTATAAAAGCGGAAGTTTTATTTTTAGTTTAAAACTCAAAAAAAAAAAAAAAAAAAAAGAAAAGGAAAAAAAAAAATAACCCTGATGTGTGCATCACATGACTTCCTTTTCCTCCGGTTTAATGTCATTTCCCCATTATTGGCATTTTTAATATGATTCAATAGTTTACTCTAAATATCGGCAACAGTGGCCAAATTGAAACCAGATTTAAAGAAAAAATCGCCAAATTTGTTGCAAAGTTGGAAACAAAACTTGGTGACCAAAATACTGGCGATATATCGCCAAGTTATAACATCACTTGAGTTTACATCGAAATTAACAATGATTTCCCCCCAAGAAGGGGCAAAAGACCCCTTTAGAAACACCCGAATGCAACCAAAAGGGGAGGTGTAAAACTAGACTCCACTAGGAGTCTACGTACCAAATTTCAACTTTCTAGGACATACCGTTCTTAAGTTATGCGACATACATCCGCACATACGCACATACATACCTACGTACATACAAACGTCACGAGAAAACTCGTTGTAGTTAACTCGGGAATCGTCAAAATGGATATTTCGGGTATCTATACGTTCTTAGGCACTTATCCACGTGTAGTCGAGTCGAAAAAAAAACTCAACATTCATGCGGGGGTGAGCAAAATGGAAATTAAAGTCGATTTTTGAGTGGAAATTTTTTTGCGAATACAATACTTCCTTTTTTGTAAAAGGAAGTAAAAAAAAAAAAGCTTACTAAAAATAGAAACAAAATATATAGAATAAAGTACTTTAACAACAAACAGTATGTTTTAACTTACACGATAATGCGTCGGAGGGAAAGGAAAGATAAAATTTTCGGTTCTTACCAAATACATATCGATATTTTTTTTTTATTTTTATGTTACAATTTATCTTTGGATTTTTTTTTTTTTTTTTTTTATCGCAGTTAAACACACAGAGAGATCAAACAGACACTTGCTGTTTGAGGGATGACTGCTTGACTGAAGCCCATAATAATCAAAACGGGGTGAGTCCGGTGGCGGGTTTGAAGCCATTAAACAAATGTAAAAGCATGGTTTACATCCAGTGAATGCCAAGGCAATCATTAGATGACGTCTTCTCTCTACGCCATCTCTCCCGCTTCCAGTTCGATGGGCTTGGATCCCCCGATTCCTGCTCGTCCCTCGTTGATGATGCTTTTCGTTGAATTCAGCGCATATTTTGAGCAGATAAACTTTCGTTTCCTGAGAAGGTTGAAGAGAAATACATATATACATCCAGGTTTTTTTTTTTTTTTTTCCTGATCGGCCGTGGTTTAACGATGACGTGTTTACACATCTCGTGACAGAAAAAAAAAAAAAAAAGTTAGAAGGGGTGAAGTTGAGTAACTTACTATGAGCGATAAACTAGATTGATTTTCTATAGTATGTAGTTTTAATAAATCCTGTATTTACTTATTGGAAAAATACGGCTATTATTGTAACTCCAAAAATCTCCAATCGTAGAATTATAAAAATACTAAATTTTGCATGAGTCAGACATGAAGCATTTTTAAATACGTTTATAGCATTTTGTATTCGTTCTAACACGATGAAAATTCTATTTCTTATTTTTTTTCTGCTTCAATTTATGTACATTAACATACATTTAGGTCGCTATAACGACAACATCTTCATTTGGTATTTCATGAATAACACCAGAAAAGTGTAAGTAAATGAAAATGGAAAAGCGGATTTAATTATTTTTCTGTTTGTTTTCTTTTGAAGTTTCTCAATTGAGTGTGCTGATTCGCAAAACATAGACATTGTAAAAACCAACCGCTGAAGCCAAAAAACATAAATTCTAAAGTATTGATGGTTAAATCAAATTTAACAAACAGAAAAAAATATTAGTTATCACTTTTTAATCCGGCAATTTGCTACTTCGATATATGGAGGTCCGACTGTGTGTGTGTATATTTATATATATATATATATATATATATATATATATATAAAGATGAAAAAAATAAGATAATATAGTTTATTTTTTTAGATTCTTTTATCCTCTTTTAAATTATATATGAAGATCTTCATGCAAATTTATGTAGTGAAGCAATTTGCAAAGCTCGCAAGATCTTGTAATATCGTAACTATACTGTAGTGTAAGACTTGTACAACTGTATCATTGTTTTACTCTTTTCTTACGCAAAACGTGCAAATATTTTTATGTTATGTAATGAAATATGAGTACAATCAGCTTATACTTCAATGCATTTCTGTTACTTATCAAATAAATTAATAAATGAATAACAATAGTAATAACATTAATAATGCTTTATTTGTGAACACTTGCAGTAAAATATCCCATTATAGGAGACAGTGTACTGATATAAAAGAATAAAAAAAATAAACATTCAATAAAAAATTTTAAACATTTTTCATATTTTTAGACATCACATTAAAAAATCTCGATATAATAAGAATATTTAAAATAGTAATGATAAAATGAAATGAGAGAGAGAGAGAAAATATAATAATAATTAATGAATAAATGCATAAAAACATTAATAATAAGTTGTAGACTGTGGCCACAAAAAGAAAATTCATCCCAGCAATGAAGTTAAATGAATGAAAATTCAGATTAATAACGCTAAGCATGGTACGGCGAAATGTGTGAAACCTCATTTTTCCAAAGTTTCTGGATTATTTCAGAGCAAAAATTACACTAGAGGGGAATAATAACGAAAGCAGGAGGAGGGGAAAAAAAGGCTGGGAATGCGAAGAGCTTAATTTTGACTTGCGGCGTATCAACTTTTGCGATCAGTAATAGGTTTTCTTTTTTCTTGAAATTTCATTCGTTTTGTGTTTTTGCGCTTTTGTTTTTCTCGCCAGCTAGCGTTAACACTGAGTAATCATCATTTTAATAGGAGTGAAATCTAGCCGAGAATATGCCGACGATTATCATGAAAAGAAATTACTACCAGAAAACAAAATAAAAGAGGAAAAAGTTGTAAGATGAGATGGTCTTCGTCTGTGAAAAAAAAAATGAGTATATAATCATTGCATGGGAGAAACAATCCAGAAAAATTAAGAATTCGGCTCCATTATGTTTAGAAATTATTTACTTTTGCATTTAATGAACATATGCTCGGGCTTAACTGCAAGGACGGAAGAGTAATATTTTTCAAGCAAAATGGCGCAGGTTATTTTTAGTAACTTTGCGCAAGCTGTTGCACATTCAATTTAAATTCAACGAATGAAATAGGGATTTAAATACGAGTACAAGAAAAACTAAGTTTGATAGTATAAAGAAAAAAAAAAGAAAGACGTAACTGAATAAATAAAATAAACTATATTTAAAATAAAATTAAAATAAGTAAAACAATAATGAACAAAAACATTTCAGCAAAAATTAATGAGAACATAAAACGATTTACAAAAAGAGTCGACAGAGTTTAAACTACTTTATGGGTGGATATTCGATGTAAGAATTTATTTTATATATGTATATATTTCTTTTACTAAATTATTATCACATCTTCACAGTTACATTTGCCTAAGAAACGTGTTCACAGTTTTTCTATAGCCATGACTAATGAGAAAAAAAAAAAGAAAAAGAATCATAACCAATGCCCTTACACAACGAAGGCAGAAAAATTATTTAATTATTATCACTATTACTTTTTCTTCCATTATTGCTACTAATTGCAAAAGCAGTTTTATAACTTTTGTTTGCTAGTTGTTAATATCCAAAGTGGTTAAATGTTTAACCTTAGCTTAAGATAGTAAAACAATGCCAAAACTTAATTCAGTGCCTAATTCGAAAATTTTAACTTAACAACAAGGATAAGAGGAGTCATTTGTCCTCAAGGTTTTTTTTTCTCACACCAAATATCATGTCGAGTGTGTTTAATATAACACTATTCATGCATCAAGAAAAGTAATTAAATATATGTGACATCTGCAATTACAAAACGAAGGATTTGGTTTCATGTGGCTACCGGCCGTAACAATTTAATAAGCAGTAATGCACTTCATTTGGAATTTCCTCCTTCTTTTCGTTATGGACATAGCTTTGTAAGCTGATGCATAAAAGTGTTTATTGGATACATATTACTTAAAAATAAATGTTTACTTGTCACAGAAGCCAAGAATCACTTCAAGGGTTACACCATAGATGAGATTGTTCTCTCTTGCTAACCATTTTGAATGCGTGACCGAAATAAGATTATTCTATTTTAAAGCTAATCATGGATGAATGTTTTGTAAAAAATCTATGTAATATACATTTCTTAACAGAATTATTAGGATTTCTATCAAAAATTGCTCAACATTATACTCTTTTTTTTCAAATATTAGTGATGTTTGTACCAATATTTGTCTTAAAAAATAATTTACCTCATCTGGGGGAAAAAATGGTAGCGGCTCTTAAGAAAATTTTAATCGTGTACTTTTTTTGAAACTCATTTTTTTTTCATTCATCCAAAAGTTCGAAAACAATTAATTCTTTAGCATCTAACGCCTACCCACTTAAATGTTTCGCAGTATTTTTAAAACATGTTGTTTTAAAATACAAAATAGCATTTGTAGAAAGCTCTCTTACTTCTAAACGCAATTTTTAAGGGCTCATTTCTACTTTAAAGAGCTCGTTTTTTGTCAACTAATGTTTCTATTTTGAAGAATAAGGTTAGAATTTTAATGCATAATATCTTTAACTCGAATTTTCACGCGATTACTATAGAAAAATTCACATATGCAGAATTAGATGTTTCCTCCGTATCTTCCAGGATCAATATATGAGCCCTTGCTAAACAAATGCTGCATAAGGAATATGAAGTTGAAAAACGAAAGTTATTAAGTTATAAAAGCTACATCTCTTAATGCTTACAAAAATAATACCTTTTTTCTTCATTGGTAGTTTCTGAAATGTCTATGTTATTGCAAATTTTTACCGTATGTAGCAAACATATAACTCATAATGACGAATAATCGAAGATGTTTTACATGTGCAATAAACAAAGGGTTGGATACAGTACCTTCCCGTGTAAAAATAAAATTAAAGTGTTTACGTGATTCTGAAACATTTTCGGTTTCTGTTCTGTTTTAAAGGTCTGAATGGATGATAAAACTACAAAAGGCCTCTGCGTACACAAGAAAACACACGATACATTTTATGGCGCTCCATGTTTACAATGCATAATACTCGGTCACAGTTTGCTGGTAATTGCGCGTCGGGCTTCGCCGGTTTTATTCTAATTTATTTTATTATGTTTGGGACAAAGAAGGTTGAAGTCTAAGGTGCGACCTTGACTTACAGAAGACATAACTGGTAAAAAAAAACGACGATGCGAAACTAATAACTCCACCGATTTTGGTTCTTCTGGCCATTGTTCGGATGGTGTTAGCGTGTGGTATGTGCCAAAACGCGATGGGCGCGATTCAAGATGGAAAAGCTTTGACTGCAGACCGCTCGGCAATCAGCTGCGGAAGGAGCTGTCAGCTATTTTCTTTATTTTGAGAAAACTGTAACAATGGCTAGTAGGTCTTCTTCCGAACTTCATCGAATGCTAAAAACTCGAATCATTCCTTCAATATTGCTGCGTTCAAAGCTCAATGATGATTGGGGATTATTATGAGTTTCTCATTTTAAGTCAATGAACTGGTTAAATTTCTGTCAAAAATTTGTTAGGAATATGTAAATTATTTAAGTCGTTAAAAAGTGCATTAATAAATAATATCATTTTTGCTGTTTTTTTGTTCTGAAGACAGTTTTTCCTTTCCTCAGCGTGATCATTAAAACCTTAAATGGAATGTTCTAGTTTTGTCACAAACTTCAAAATACTGCAGCAACACTTTTTTACTTGTTTTTCGTTTCACGTGCCTATTTTGATTTAAAACTGAAAATATTTTTGAAGAGTTAAATGATTGTTATCATTATTTTTAAGAATGATTCAATAAAAACTTGACTAGAGCATTAAGCAGCTGAATGCATCGTCTGATTTAAAAGTATAAACTGATTATTTGAAGTTTTTTGGTCAAAAAGTTGCAATCAGAGCAGTGGTAAGTGAAACCCAAATTTTAAAATTTTATATTGGTACGCAATTTTTGAACCATGAAAAAATTAGCAGAATTTTGCTCAAATCATGTGTGGCGTGAAGAAAAACTGATATCCCTTGAGAACTAAGCTGAATTTCTCGTAAAAAGCTTAAAACTCCGTGAGAATGCTCATTGTGTTAATAGTTTTAAGAACAAATTCAAAACCTAAGTGGTATTACTTGCAACGTTTCTGTATCAATTATCTAAATTATATGCGATAAGGGTAAATAAACTCAGTAGTTCTAAAGCGCATCTACGTTAATCTTAAAGACAAACTCGGTGTCTTATTCTAACACATGTCTTCATGTAATGTGAAATAATTTACAGATGGCGCAAATAAAAATGTTTTGTAATTCTTAGAGAAAAAATTCTAATTAAGGGTTATTTTGGGATTGCATGTTAAAAAAAATGAATGAAATAATGTTATTTAGTGAGATAAACAACGCTAAAAGCGCAAAATCTGAATTACAAAATTGTACATACGTATTGTATTTCGATTTGTCAAAAAAAAAAAAAAGAATTGAATTGTTTAACACAGTAGATTCAATAAATAAACCTATCAAACGTAATTCTCGCCCTAAACGCAGAATGCGCCCCGAATCCCTGTTTGATACAGTTACAGTCGAGTCCCGACTTACGCGAGGGATGCGTTCCAAGACTCTTTTCGCGTAAGTTGAAATTTCGCGTTGTGGAAAAGGGTATGCGTAAAAACTTTTATAAACATACCCATACGATTAAAGACACTTGTAAACACCACCTCAAATTGTTAAAAACTATTTCTTAACTATACATTGCTGTTTCTTAAACAAAAAATTTCATTTTTATTTATTGTATTTTTAAAAAAACACCGTTTTATTTAACATAAAAAACTGTACGATGCACAAAATCAATGATCAATGGGAAAGGAAGACGTAAAGTAAACCACTACGGTATTTTACATTATGTAGTAAAAAAAAACCAAATGTATTATAGTTGTTGAAACTTTCTCTTTTTCCTTCCATCTTCACAAACTTTAAATGAGCGCTCTTAGGTGTCATTATATTTCATCAACTTTCCCATATAGAATGAAAAAAAAAAAAAGGAAAATGAGGAGTAGTTATTTGTATAAGCAATGGTTAGACTAGTACGATGTGAGAACTTCCGCTCTCAGAGATTCCAAAGGGATGAAGGTCCATTCACGAAAAAACAGCGATTCTCTTCGGAAAATTTTCATGTTGTGGGTGAAAAATTCGCGTTAGGAATAAAATTCTTTACCGGGGGAAAAAATCGCGTTATAGCCACTTCGCGTAAGTCGGATCGCGTTGTAGCGGGAGTCGACTGTACACTGTGTTTGTTTTAAGTGTAGTACACAATCTTGAAATGATTTATAAACTTTCAAAACAGATTTGTAAACCATTTCGGTTTCCAAAAGAAAGTCGAAAATTTTAAAAGCTTTGAAATTATATGTATCAAAATAGTTTAACCGCATACACATATGTTCGCTATTTCCATCCACTTTTATAACTTCCTTTATATTCTAGAAACTTTGATCGGTTATCTGTGACGCATATTATATCAAATCCGCGTCAAAGGGTTTGTAAACACTTGTTTTTTGGTGTACGTCTAATTCTCACTTATATATTTCTAAGAAAGTCTTTTTGTGATTGGGAGAGAAAGATAATAATATTACACCCAGATTCTCGTTTCGGTCGCAGAGAATGCTTCGGAAATTATGCAATTTTTATTCTAACATCATGTGAATCCGTTGAATTATAGTTTTAATTTCTAAGAAATGAAATTGATGAAGCCTTTCCGACTGATTCCAAAATACAGTTGTAATAATTCGTATTTAGAAAATAGCGATGTTACAATACTATGTTGTGCTGCAATAGTGTAAGTGATTAAAATTTTAATCAGTAATTAAAACTTTAATAATTGCTTCGTTAAAAAATTTTTGCAATTTTAATATTTGAATTGATTACAAGAAAAATCGACGCAGTTTATGTGTGTGTACTTTAAAAGTGTTAATAGCTCTTTTTCATGTAAGGAAAAAATCGATTTCCTGCATAAAAATTCAATTCCAATTAATCATCTCCAAATATCGATGAAACCCAGTGAAAGTAAGAAAAGAAATTTCCCCAATCATCAAACAATCGGCCTTTTTAGCATCCGCGAATCGTGACGATATATAATCATTACAACATCAGTAATAGCTTTAAATCGCTGTCCTGCCCTGAAAGAATACGAAATGGAGAAGGGAAAAAAAGATAAAAAAAGAAACCTCACGCACCTGTAAAAGTGCCCCGGCGAACAACATCTCTGACGAAAAATGTGATAAGTACTATATCATTAAGTATTTGAGCGAAAATGTTGTTTGCACACTACTAATACACATAAAAGGCAATGGCTACGATGACATAATAACATCTGATTCGCATCTGTGATTACTATCTCTCTCTCTTCTGCTGTTGGAGCCCTCAACGTTCATCTCGCCACGACAGCTGTGCGCGTCCGTCGCCTTTGCTGGAGAAATCTTGTCCCGGGTGTTGTAGGTGTGGGAGTGGTGTTTCAATCATTTAAAATAAAACTAAACGGAAGTCATGTGTTTTCGTTTCTGACGCCGCCGATTATTTTCGTCATTATTAGGCTTTCAGAGTGCGCTGGGTGAGCGTACTTCGATCAGGGTTGAGGAGTCGGACTGGTTTTGGACAAAAGGAGTCGGAGTTGAGAGTCGATTTTTTAAAGTTCCAAGAGTTGGAGTCGGCCATTTTCCCTCAAAATCCGCAGCTCTACCAATGCTGTCGGAATCGGTGTCAGGAGTCGAATTTTTAAAGTTCCAAGAGTCAGGGAGTCGGTCATTTCCCTCAAAGTCCGGAACTCTGCCAATGCTGTCGGAATCGGGAGTCGAATTTTCAAAGTTCTAAGAATCTGAGTTGGTCATTTTCCCTCTATTGCTTGCGAAATCAGAGTCAGAGTCGGATTGATTTTGATATAACGGAGTCGGAGTCAGAGTCCAATTTTCTCAAAGTTCCGGAGTCGGTCACTTTCCCTCCGAGTCCGTAACTCTGCCGGTGCTTACGGAGTCGGAGTAGGATTGATTTTGAGGTAAAGGAGTCGGAGCCGGAGTCGGTCATTTTCCCTCCGATTCCGTAACTCTGTTAGTGCTTGCAGAGTTGGAGTCGAGCTGATTTCGAGATAAAGGAGTCGGAGTCATAGTCGAAGGTTCTAAAATTGTCGGCGTTGGAGCCGGTAATTTCTCCCAACACTACGCAACCCTGCTTCGGATCATCTGCTCAGATGCAAATAGCTGATTTTTAATGGCGTGTTAGTTTGTTAATTCAACTAATATTTATGTCGTTCATTGAAAAAGTGGTGTATCTCTTAAGGCATTGCAAATGACTTTATCATGACTTTTTTCCGCTTTTTGTTAAGGATATACTTTTGGGAGGTCGAAATTCTTGTGAAATATTCACTTTTTTAAATTCACATTTACAAAGAAATCCAATTTATAATCGTAATTTCTGCAATCGCGGTTTTTTTTAATTGCAAAAATCTTTGTACTGAGTTCCTATCAAACCCATAACACTCTTCCGCTTGAACTATGACAGTTTTCAGCTCAAACGGTAGCGTTATTAAATTTGTATTTTTATATTATTCAATTATTACATCTCGCAAAAATTCCAAATGGCTCAGACAACGTAAGCTTTTTTATTGAGCGCAAAAAAGAAATAAATAAATAAAGAAAGAAAGGAAGAAAAAGGGACATCAAAAGTTATAAAGTTTTAACTTACAATGAACATTAAATCTAAAGGAATCAATGAGTTAAAGAAAAAACAATCAAAGCTATCTATTCTAAATAGCATTAACTCTCTACCATAGTTTGTTCATTGCCGTTATTAGATTTCATACTTTGAGCACTAGGAACGTAAAATATTTAATTATAAACCAACCTGTTAAATACTCACCGATTCCTTCTTCCTATGATTACTTTTCTATTTCCTTCCTGCTTCAATGATAAGATCACCATCCAGCGTTTCCAAGGGACCAAAACGCATTCCATTTGTTCTGCATTATTACATCGCTAATTATGCAGGTAGCTAAATAAAATTTCTGCTGAGCAACTCGCACTGTTCAAGTCGGTTCTCAGAGCAAATGTCCCGTTAAAGGGACTATTGATGCAAGACTGTGATAAACTTCGGGGATTTGCCATGATCTGAGAAGGGAGGTGTGAAAACGCAATGTTTTTTTAAAGCTTTGAAGTATGTAGCGCACCTTTCAAAAATAGAATTGCAAAAACGTATGGGTATTAAAATTCCGTCTCTTTCCACTCCTGCTCTTTCTCACTGTCGCAAGAAAGAACTTTTCTGCTTTCTGTGCTCGAATGGATGTTTTGGAAAGAGACGTGAGTTAGTTGACAGAAAATTGCAATTCCAACTTCGGCAATATAACCGAATCCGATTTGTTATTATTCATTGTTGAGAGATCGGTCTCAAGTTTCGTGCTAAACAGTATACTGGGCTGAAATGTCCAATCTGCCAACGTTGGATAGGGGACTTTGCAATTCACTGTACCACCACATAAATGGTATGATGACTAAATGAACAATATTTTTCCATTATTAAGAGAAATAGCACGGCATCTATAGTGGATACTACACCAGAAGCGGATGACGTCTTGGAAAAATAAAGACTTTTTCCCTAGCTAGGTGGTTCCCTAAAAATTACCTCTTTTTTACGGGGTAGGGGCACCTAGCTAAGAGGATTTAAGTTTTATTAACTTTATTTTTCGAAGACGTTATCCGGTTCTGTTGTAGTATCCATTACAGATGCCACTTACCTTGCTTGAGCTTAAACAAATGAGAAATCAGGAACCAAAGATGGAAAATGTTGTGCCACATGATTTCAAATACTTCTTTAACCACCGACCATCCATAATTTATAAACAAAGAAAACAATATAATTTTGTAAGTAAATATTGGCAACATTTTTTTCAAATACTAATGCTCACCCATTATTGAAATTAATAAAAAAATATTCACTCTTTATAATGTAACTCTTGTTTAGTAACTCTTATTGTTCTTTGACTTTTATAATGCATACTACTAATTAATTTTTAAAAATCCCATGACAGCTCAGTATCCGATAGCACGATATTCGTTGCATATTCAAAATCCAAAACTTGAATCTTTTTCTCAAGCTCAAGTCTTTAAGATACAAGAATACACAACAATTTTTTATCCAGCTCTATGTTACTCGTAGCATGATTTATACGCTTAAAGTCGTGCACAAACTATCGTTCTGAACTAAAAAGAAAAATAACTTTCTTATTTGTTTTGAAACTGATAACCGTACATAATACTGTTTAAACTTTAGTATATGATTAAAAATGACATCCAAAGAATTGTTTAAAAAATTTGGTTACATCCAAACTTTTTCTATAAAGAAGAATATCACCAGATAAGTAATTATCTCAATCGGTTAACCTTTATAGATAGAAAATAGTATTGATTTTTTTTTCTTTTCAATCTAAAAATAAGCGAGTTGTCAAGCCAACAATTTTCCTGCAAACTGTCTTCATTTTCCAGTGAATCCGTATCGATGTTCGTGTGTCTGAGGAAAAGCATTAGTAGGTTAGCAGTGTGACTTATCCCAATGTAACGCCTCGGTGGTAGACATCTCGTGCAGCGGCACTCTTGCAAAAAGTATTTAAAAGAGCCCAAACAGTGTATAACTTGACTTTTTTTTCTTTTGCCTGTTCATTCCCGAGTTATTATTTTCAACTTCATTCTTTCCTTGTGCAACGGACAAGCTGTATGCACGCGAACGGCATAATAGGATGCATGGAGGGTGGATAGAACTTTTACGATGGTTTTATTCTTGCTGTCAATGTCCGATGAGCTACCGGGGTGACCTTTTCCCCAAACGGAATCAAAGACAGCATCCAAAAGCTGCTGAAATTTTGGATTTCGAGCGAGAATGCTGGTTCAATCTGGCAAAACTCTATCGAATTCACTCTTAGTCCATAGTGGAAGACACAGTTGGCCATTAGGACAAGGATGTTATAGATTAGCGATTCTTTCAGCACACTCGTAAAGCATTCAGTGGTCTTCAAACTTCGTGGTTACACGGCAATGTTCCGAGCTATAGAGATTTTTCGTAGAATATCACCCCACTCTTAAATTATATAATCTTAAAATTATATTTTGAATAGGTCACTGTGTTACATGTACGTTTTTAATGCATTTATAGGACCTGTTCAAATAACTAATAGAATTTACTTAAGGCATCTTTTTGTTTTTTCATTTTATCAGCCGAGAACTACACAGGAGCAAACTACTTTGCACTGTCAGCTTCTTTATGAACATCACCTGATATCCAGAAGCGTTTTGCTTACGCGTATCTGAGTTAAATGTTACATGTTCGATAAAATTTCAAAAAAAGAAAAAAAAAAATCTTTTAAATCTTATTTTTCTCAGTATTATTCTACTCACTCAGACAGCAATATTAAAATTTGCTGTGGTTCCTGTTGATGTTTTGGTGAGATGTTCAATGGGGTTCTTTTATAGAGATGTGTCACAACAATTTACAAGAGGAAAAAAATTTTTGAAGATCTCTGGTGGGCATGATTCAAAGAGGTTTAAAAATAAAAAGAAAAAAAATAAGATCCCCCACCCCCTTTTTTTAAAATTGCAACATAGGAGTTATACCGGAAAAACATGTGCTCATGGCACCGCTCAATCAGGCAACGAATGAGGAAGCAATCGCTTATGAGAATACGATCTTCTGGAACCGAAAACTTCCCATAATTACAACGCCTAATTTTCCCTCTTAATACAAAACTTTTCCCTTTTAATGCAACAAGGATTGGTTTTGTATTGTAAATTTATAAGGACTAATTTATCAAAAAGGAACATATCCATTTTTTAAAAAGTTCAGGAGGTGAGAAAAACGAATAAGGGTAAGAGCAAAATAGTTTTATCAACTTCTCTGGGTACAGAATTGAGCATAAAATCACAGTAAATCATGGCCCAGAGTAAGAACTGTTTGTGTAAAAAAAACTAGGAGGTATCGCCATCTTAATTTTGGATGTGTGCCCTTTTGAACAAAAACCTGAATGTTAAAAATTTAAATTTCACCAAAACTCTAATATTTCACCTTCTCATATTCTCTTATCGAAGTACATGAACCTAAAAATAGTGGATTAAAATTTTAGGATTTTGGACATGTGTTCCTTTGGATCTAAAAATCTTCGTACTATAGATTCTTTCAGGATGTGTCCCCTTTTGTTCAAAATAAAGCGTGCATAGAACGTATTTGTTACCTTTTGATCAAAAAGCCACACTTCACTCTTAAATAAAATGGGATTTTCTACGTTTGGGCTTCCTGAAGTGATTTGATAAAGGTCATCAGATCACTTACTCTCAGGAAAGATTTAGAAAATGTCATAAAATGAATTTTTCTAAAAAGTGGAAAAGTAATTTTTTCCAAAAGTTCCCTTTTGATAAATTACTCCTCTTAAATGTACACTCAAACCTGTTTTTATGCGGTTGTTAGGGACTGCATAAAAAATCGCATTAAAAAATTCGTTCAAAATTAGCCTATTAAATACTCGTTGTAAAGATAAATTAGTTAATTGAGTCTCAATTTGAAAAATTTTCATAGAATACCGTACAAAAAAAAAAAAAAAAAAATCGCACAAAACGAATCCACATAATTACAGATTCGAGTGTATATGAATATTTTTTTTTTTTAATTTTTCAAATGGAAATAAACCGGTGAAAATACAAATATGGGTCAATAGCGCCATGAAAATGAAATAATTGTCTCTCAAATTGTCTCTCATATGTTTAAATTGCTTATTAGAAATTACTTCTGAATCTTAATTAAGTTTAACAAATTACGTGTAGTATCTCACAAAACCGAATACTACATTTAATTGAATAGTAGGGTTTAGAACCGGTGTTGCTATTTAAAGTGGATATTTATTAATGTCTTTGAATAATAATATTTGAATAATAAGGAAGTCTTGTAATGACTTCACTTTTAACAGTTGCATTTAGATGGCTGACATTTTCATCTAATCATATTTTGTTTACGGATAAGAACAAAATGTCAATAAATTTGGGTCAAACATAAGACGCAAAATGTTTATGCACACGTCATTTTCCGATGAGTAAGTTTAAAATTTTCCATATTCCTTAATTTCCATAAACGGATATTATTGCTTTATCTGTTTCCGTCTAGAAACAGTTGATAATTTTTGCACATAAAGATGTATTGTTGTCTTGCAAAATTTATCAACCGTTTCAGTTGATGCTCTAGTTTCAGCCTAATGTATTTTACCCGCCATTATCTTTTTTGATGTATGGCATGATCTGACGTCACTATCAGAACTGTCGATGAAACATATTTTTGCTGCCAAAAGAGGGTTATTCTTGATGATACTTGTGATCCTTGTATATTGATAACGTATTAGGAAAATGGTGTAATGAAAATTGGCTACGATATAAGATGAAATATGATATGATATAGGATGAAATTTTAAACCATCGAGAGTTTTAAAACATTTAAATACCGTTGATTTCTCTTGTGTGTTATGAATTATATTAGCTTCTAAAAATGTTTTTCAGTAAAAAAAGCATCATTCTGAAATAAATAATAGACATGGAATACATTAGGGAAGTACAAAACTTACATTTTTATTTCACACTACAATTTCTCAGATCCAAGAAATTCTAAAAATGACAGATATTTCTGTTAGTAATAAATCTGATCCGTTTATCATTATTAGTTTTACTAGAAAATCGCCCGTCAAGGTATGATGGATGAAAATTGCTTCAATATTTGAACGAAGCAATTACCTGTTTGGTGATATTTTGTAAGTTGAAATTTTAACCCTAACTCCAGTGGATGAACCCTAAACTAAAGTAGATAGCGTTCATTGTCATCCACTTTTTCATTTCTTTATTCTCCTAAAATGGCAGCTCTACCAGTAAAGCAGTTAAGATACTGGATCCAGTTCAGCTACGTCAAAGTAAAGTATTTCCCTGCTTGTCAAACATTACGAAAAAATATTATCAAATTATCATGCCGTGGAGCGAGTTTCATTGTTGATGACGTCAGGAGCGTTAGTCGATCATTCGCTATTGTATACATGAAGATTATGGTAGGGGCCATTCATTTATTTCGTAAGGGTCCCGAGAGGGATTGGGGTTGGAAAAATATCTACATACCCTTAATTGAGGGGGGGGGAGTCAGACCCATTCTTATGTAATTTTTTCCAAGTCGATGTTTTATATTAGAAATCGTGCAGTCAAGTGGTTTCGCAGGGATCATATTTCATTTGCTTCTGGAAGGTGAAAAGCGTATTAGCATCAGCTGTTTTTTACTTGTTTTTCATAGAATGAATAGGGTAAAATATAAAAGAATCGCTCAGTGTATGGCATGTCTTAAAAAAATATTTGTCGAAAAAACATTCAGTCTAGATTACTTTTAGCAAATTCCTTTTGCACAAAAAGGTTTTTAAAAATAATAATAAGTGAATTTAAAAAGATTTCAGTGACGTAAGATTCGTTATTTTATTATTTTGAAAAACGAAATGGAATCTTACGTAAGGTGGGGGGGGGGGGGGGTAAAAATGTTACTTACCTTTACAAAAAGGAGGGAGGGGGTTGAAAATTGCCAAAATCATCCTTACGTAATTAACGAATAAGTCCTACTTCCTGATTTAAAAAGCATTTATTATTATTATTATTATTTGTGCCGCTGATGCCAGGATAAAAACAAATTTTCATAGCTCTCACATTCAAATGTTTTGGGCTATGAAAATTCTTCTTCTAAACGAAACTTTTTGCGGCTAGATCGTTTGAATCTAAACCCGAAGCAATTGTTTGGCCAGTTTAGCTAAACAAAAGCAGAATTTGATTGCAACTGACAGCTCCATATTTTTATTGCTCCCGACTTAACCTTACCGTCTATTTATTTCAATGTCTGGCAAACAGCTCTTGATCGAGCCTCTAAAATAGAAGCAAATATGTGGGTAGTTCTGTTTTTTTTTTCCCCTATTTGAGATAGAGAGGAATTCACAAGGGCGGAACAATATAAAACAGGAACATTTCAGGGGGAAGAGGTTTAGGGAGACAGGGAAATATTTGTCAAACTTCTCTCAGAACAGCGCATGTTAAATTATTAAGGCTGTCTCCTACACACATAACATGGATTGAAGTAGGGTGGGTGGCTGAAGTCGATTTAAAAAGTGATTTATCATTTTTCAACAGTAGAAAATCAATTTATTGGTCAATTTTCAAAGTTTTGAAAGTTAACTTTCACGGGAATTTTTGATTTTATCAGTTTTATTTATATCATTGCTTTTCAAGATCGTTGCAAGTTGAATGATGGTTAAGTCGTATCATTATTTCTTTACTTTTATTCCTTTCACTTTCCCATACGCTTTTCCACTTGGAAAACATATTATAAAGTTAAAAATATAAAAAGATTAAAGGAGAAATTATTATTAGCATTGTTATTCCTATTTTTTAAAATCTATTTTTAAAGACTGATTTTGTAGTTTTGAGTCACATTATCTGTCTGTTGCACTATTACTCTCTTGAAAAGGAAAAAAATAATTTTTTAAACATACTGAAATCGATTATTTTATGAACCTGCAAATCCAAAAATTTTCAAATGAAAGGAATGACTTTTGTATTATCTGTAGTGTAACCATGGCCTCTAAAATCATAGTGCTTGTGAGACTAACTGCGATTTGTTATATTAAAACCAATATTTTGAATTCAGTTATTTCACATCGTTATTTTTTTAAACTTTTGTTTCTTTTCCGACCAGATAAATAATTTAATAAAAAAAACAAATAAATAAACAAATAAAATAAAAGCATTTCCATCCCATCGTAAATACCAAAATAAATAGCGAAAGATATTTCGTTCCCTGTATCACTAGATACAGAGATTTATGTTTCAAGTGCTTTTAGAACATAGCTTATGTTAGTTACTTTTTCAAAGCAAGGTTTTCTGCATGCCTTATGCTTCATTGTTTGTATCAAAATCTTTTAAAATCTAAATGCAGTTCATCGATGCTATCTTTCTTTTAAGATTGGTTCATTATAGTAAACGTACTGATGTTACTTGTTGAAGACGTTATTTTTGATTTCATTAGAATTTGCTCTACGGTTGCTCAAATCTTACGAAATTTTTCCACATTTAACGAAGTTGCTTCAGGAAAAATACTCCAAGTAAACGTTTCGTCACTTTTCGAAAATTTCGTGAGATTTGAACGTAAGTTTTTGACCCAGCGAAGAAAAAACGGTCGAAAATGAGGAAATTTGTCTTGTGATTGAGGAATCCTCGTAGGTGAACGTTTCCGTTTCTGAGAGTATATTTCGTGTTTCAGTTAACGTTATGATAAATTGAAGTCAGTCATTTTAATTAATCATTAAAAAAAATGAATGAAGTAAATTTCCATCATTGCGCGTGACTCTATAAAGTAAATACTTGCGGTCTTCTGATTTAGTGGAAGGAGGGATAAAAAAGGTGTTGAACTGCGAAAGAAACGTGGGTGAGCGTGGGAACGTTATGCAGATTAAATACGTGGAATCAGCAAATGACTTCGATGTACACTGAGTTAGTTGATAGAAAAAGGTAATATAGGTAGAAAAAGTAAATGTCACTGACACTGTTTGTAGGAGAATGGGTGTTATTATACGCAGAGCACAAAATGTGAACAGATGACGTAATAAAGCTTCGGTTGAACGAATTACAATGGGATAAAAATTGCATTGATTTTAAATTCGTTTTAACTATTTAAAAAAAAAACATAATTTTTTAAAAAATTGAAGCAAAATACTGAAACTAAAATTCGGTAAAATTTTGCTTTAAAAGGTTTTAGCTCTTTATTGATAAGTAAATCATAGAATGCTACTTATAGTTTGACAGAAGTTAAATGCACAGACAAATTTCTGCAAATAGTCCAACGAAGAAAATCCATGAATTATTTTTTTGTAATCCAAATAACATTTTAAATTTTTTCATTTATTTAAATTTAATCATCACTTTTAAAACATTTGTTTACCTTCTCACTTGACTCATCTGCCTGAGGGTAAGAAAGAAGGAAAAAAAAGCATTAGATAGTTTATTTTGCGTTAATTAGATAAACAAATTTCTGCAAATAGTCAAATGAAAAGAGAATCAGACATTCGGATAGAAACATTCGTTTACCTTTTCCTTTAACGCGTCTGCCTGAAAAAAAAGAAAGAAAGAACAGAATATTTTTTAAATAAAAACCAATGAATCGCTTTACGACTTTTAAAGAACCTAAGTTATCTTCGTTTACAGCATCTTTTTCATCTTCATTAACAATTATATAAATTCGCAAAATTTCACATGAAGTAAATTTTCGTAATCTAAGTTGTCTAATATCACTCGAATTTCAATATTTGTACCCGAAAATTCTGAAGTGACTCGATATTTTATTTTCCTTGTTTGCTTCTAATACACATAATAAACACAAAAAATATTCAAAGTGAAGCAGAAACTTTGGACTGACCAAAATGTAAAGCAAAGCTCGTAGTGATCTGTCCTGGGCTGAAAGTTTGCAAAGAACAGCAGTTGAGCAATTATGCTACCGTATAGTAGCTTTCCTGCAGATATTCAGAGGTATTTTAACTCCTGTCATTTCTATGCGTAGAAAAAAAATCTGCTGTTACTATTGATTAAATTTGAGGAAAGTGGAGGCTCAGATGCAGGGTTCTTCTTGTTCATTCTGTATTTTAACATTGGAATTTTAACGTTTTATTTTTGGATGAGAAATTGTTTATAGAAAATAAGTGATATGCACTAATTTTTCTAAAAAATTATTTGTGGGAGAAAAAAATGGAGTAGATATTAAAAATATCGCTTTTCAGATCTATTAAGGAAAGTTATTGCCAAATTTTTAAATAAAAAGAAGGGAAAATTAATTATTAATTAGGTGAAGGAAGTTTTCCGACGCTGGGAAGGCTGCGAAAAATCTGATACACAAATGAGGGATCAGAATAATTTTGCTATACCGCACTTGACTTTTCTGATAAACATTTTGCATAATGCTGTAACCTTTATATTTATAAAAAACCAGACTAACATTTTCACACAGCTGCTTAGTATTATTAAGAAACATTATGTATAATTCAGTGGTCTAAATTTTTATGAGGAACCAGGATAATTAGGCCACACGGTATTACTGATAAAAATTGTGTATATTCAGTGATCTTAATTTTTATCTCTAGATCACAAATTCTCCGTTTGAAGTGGGAAAACTCGAATGTAATGACTTCACCGAAGTATTTTACGATTTAGATGTTAAGATAAATTTTCATTTCACATTAGTTTTATTTTTTATGAAAATATTGTTTGATCTGCACCTGAACTTTATCAGGAGAAAATCAGCGTAAAATAGTTTAAATTTAGCTTGGTATATTTTAACAGTGTTTTAGCTTAATATTAAAATGCTTAAAATCAAATTTGTGGAAAATGAAAATTCAGATGCATATTTCCCCCAGATCATTCTGTAGTTTAATATTGGAACGTTTTATTTTTGAAGGAGAAATTGTTTGTAGAAAATCACAGATGAGTTTAAAACTTGCTTAGTGTATTTTACCAATGACTGCTTGATATTTAAAATATTTCTATGCTCAATTATTAAAGAATAATACACTATTATTATAAGGGAAAAGTCAACGAGTCATTTGTTTGATTGAAATCGTAAATTTAGAACAGCACTATTAAATGAACTTCTCTATTTGGATCAATTTTCTTGATGCCATCAATTATGTTATGCCAAACATGCTACAACCTAACATCCAAAGAAATAATAACTGAGTATGGAAATGGAAGCCAAATGATCCCTCGATATCGTGACATAACGCAGAAAAAGCTTCGACAAGATAGTATTCAAAGCAGGCAAAGAGGGTCCTAGACCAGAAATCTTGCAAAAGCGTGATCAAGAGCTGGTACACGTCTCCAGTATTTGGCAAGCGGCACAAGCCATCCAAATGATCTCTGTAAAGTGGTTGACTGCTTCTTGGCGAACCGAGCCGCTCTCAAAAGTAGAAGTAATACCAAACATAATAGCGCTGCTCACTCTTCTTCAGGAGCAAAAATGGTGTACAATCTCCACGATCAGGTGGGGCAGCGGAAAAAAGAAAAAAAGAAGCACTTCGACAATATGGCGCAATTTGTAAACAGACGAATGTAATGATCTTTGCACGCTTAATGACCGAGGCGCACGAAAAGCACTTGATAAAATCGAAAAACTCCTTGTGTCTCTTCGCAAGGGAGGAATTTACCGTTTGGTGCCCGTGGATTCGTTTCCCCATTCTTTATGTCAGGAGTTGTATTGATGCGTATTATGTATTTAAAGAAATGCATACAAACGCGAATATATATGGACAGGATGGGTAATAATTAAAGTTACGCTGTTTGAACCTACATAGAGGTCGTTCTAATAATAGACGCAAGGCATTGAAACTTGGCATATACTTGATATGAACCATGGGGAAAGGGAAATTTCAATAAGAAAACACTTTGGTTAAATTGCAAAACAAACGCAAATAAAGCACAAATTCGAAACAACCAATCAAAAACAAAAACTCAAGAATAAGCAAATAGCTATATGCTGTATTTTCTTATGAATTTGTGATTTATTTGCGTTGATTTTTTTTTACTTTAATCATATTGTAGCACAAAGCTTGTTCGGTCATTTTTCATTTAAGAAAATTTTTGTTCAAAGTTTTTCCACTGTGGAAAAAACAATCCAGGAACAAAGCTTTTCATTCATGTCAGTATCCATAAAAAATTAGATGACTTACTTCAACACTATCTTGTAATAAGATTTAAGGCTAAAGAACCAAATCTACAACAGTTAATCCCCAATTTTCATATTTCCCATATGTTGAGCTTTCCCCCCAATCATAAAGAATTGTTCAAAGTAATAATGACCATTTACAGAGCTCATAAAGACACCGACATCTATGAGGCTTATCTGTTGAGTCTTTCAGTGTAAATATCTTCGCACTTTGTTTAGATTTATTCATTTTAGCCATACTTATTGGAACTACCAATATGTCTCTTAAAGCTTTCTAAATTATTTTAATAAAGTCTATTAAAAGGGCGAGCGAGCATTATATTTATTCGAAAATGATTTTAAAGAGCCGCTGTGTTAAAAGTAAAACATAATGAATATTTTCCTTCTAGAAAATATTTCCAGCTCTATTTAAGCACATGTGTAAGATTGCCGTTTTTCGAAAACATATTTCGTTTCCTCACGACGAATCTGAACAGGTATCCCAACTGCATAACTAGAGGATTAAAACAAAAAGAAGTTACTCTCCGCAAGCCGCTTTGTATTTTCCTTTCCCACAGCATAAAAAGGCATCCATAGCCGCTGTACAAACAAATTTCAGCAAAAAGAACTACTACTGCTTCTTGAAGCAGAACGGAAGTGCCATCTGCATTACAGCGAACTGTCGCCCAATATGATACATGAAATTGAAGAATTTCCATCACGATTTTGTCTGTTTGTGGAAAAGACAACTTTTCTTTCCACGTTGGACTCAACGAACCTAATCTATTTTACTGTCTCGGTTAATCCGTTGATGAGACTATCGTGGTTTATTTTTTCTGGGGCGGTAAATTTCATCTGGCAAAAGACAACGAATCGCCCAACTCGAACATCGCTTGTTTATCTCGAGATTTATGTCCCCATAAAATTAAGGGAACGACTTAATATATTTATGCCGTCAAGTATACCTTGTTTGCAGAAAAATGCATAATAAAAAGATTTGTCTTCATATGAGTGTTGTGAGAGTCTAGTTGAAATTGCGGCGCAACGCTCTATGGATTTTTATGGAAGAGCTATAGACCTATTTAAAATGCCTTATTAATCGTTAGGCGATTTGAGAAAAAAAGAAAAATACATTTCACTTAGCTTCGCCAGCTCGAATAGTTTTAAAGTTTTGGCAAGGGTTAACGTTTCATTTACTTTCTTTTTTCGAAAGTATAGTACGTAGTAGGAAACTACTGAAGTTACGTGCCTTAAAACAAATTCGTTTTATTTTGTTGCACTTTTTTCTTTAACTTTCTTTTACGTACTAGAAATACGTAGGAGATAATATTAGATTCATGCACTGTTTCTCATTAACTCAGAAAGTAATGCAAGGAATATAATGAAATTTGGAGCACAAATAGCCTTCGATACGAATTTTCGCTAACTGATTTTCGGCATCAATCGCTCAAAGGCGAAAAGCGCAATCGAGAGTTTTCTCCACTATTTGTGTCAAAAAAATTCTCAGATTTTTTACAACATTTAGTATGCTTGGGGCAATACGGACCCCGATAGTAACTTGTGTTGATAAGGTTTTTGAGCTAATCACCCCAAAAAAGGTAAAACAACCAAAAATAATTTTGGCGATAAGCGTGACTAATTAAAATCATAAGCAATGTAAGTATTCAAATATTGGTTTGAAAATATACGGTGATAAAAGAAAAATACTGGGTAGTTTTTTTTTTATTATTATTTTTTATAGCGTCAATTCCTCTAAAGGGCGTGACGCAATCCAGCGTTGTTCGTTCTAAGTCATTCCTAAGTCTTTATTAAAAAAAAAAAAAAAAACTCATACATATATGGATTCGCACAAAGCATATAGATGAATCCAGAATGGAACTAGAGCAAGGACACATCCAGCTTCTGGTTTTGGAAGAGGTCTCATTGTCGTAAATGGCAGTCAAAGGGTAATTTTAGGGCTTATATAGGGGTACTGGGCAAAATTTTCGATGCATAAACCCTTAAAATAGTTTTAGGTTACAGTTGGCGGCTGGTCGCTTAAGGTGGTCATGACCCCTCTATGGATCCCCTCTGAAGTAGTGCTGATTAGATTTTACCACTAATTTGTCCAAGAGGTGCCGCAGAATTGAACGTTTTTGTCAGTCCGCATGTTGTTATCCCTTAAAAAGAAAAGTTAAAAAACTCAAGGATTCAAACGAACATTGGTATGTGTACTTTGTAGTACATGAATGAAAATTGGTATTGATTAGTTTCCGATCCCAATTGCTGAATTGGGTTTGACAAGCTGAATTGGGTTTGTTGGAACATTTTTCTCGGTAACTGCTATGTCTCGCAAGTATCTAAACAAAAATTGATATACAAATCAACACCAATTGAAACTGATTAAGATAAGATTTTTGGCTTGTATAGCTCTAGGGGATAGGGAGCGTAAAGGAACGGTATTTTCAGAAAGCACGGCTACTATAGCTCAAATATTAAAATATGGATTAAAACAAGAACTGCTGCACAGATGGACAAGAATTGGTGCTGGTTAAATTTTAGTACTGATCCTTTCAAAAGGAGCTGCACTTGAGCAATAATTACATGCCACATCAGTTAGATATAAGCTTCCTAAATCAAGCTCTCGAAATTCTATTCCTTTTATTTGATAATGCTTGAATGTGCTTTTTGAAACATTTCCCAGAATTTAATTTTTCCATCTACTAAACTACATGCAAGATATACTTGCATCAATGTAAATTGATGCTCTGTGCGCCAACTTGCCTTCCTTTTTAGCAATAGAATTTCTCAGTAAGCAGCTTCAAAATATAACTTTAGTCAGAAAATATTAGACATTTTTGTCTTAGCTCAAAACATTTCATTAAAATATTATGGATTCAGCAATTGTTTCATAAACTTTTATACAACATCTGGAAGTGTTTCTTGTATAATTATTAACGATACAGCAAAAATGATTTAAGAGAAAAAAAAAAGAATGTTTTCGACCCAGAATGTGATTTTGTTTCTAAAAAACTGTTATTATATATTATTTGGATTCCATCAATGCATAAACATATGTCTTGAAAACGATATGAATCATTCATTTGAAGTACTTTGCTTTTGGAAAAGAATTTCATATCTCAGTCATTATTATTCCGATTCATGTGGGACACATTAAATAGAAGACGTCAGAGCTTGTTATTTTTAACGCGGCTGCGATGCTATGCGTAGGAAAGATTACTATCACCCATCATTCAAGATGCTCATAGAACTATTGTCAGAGGTATCATCATCCATCTACGGAACGAAAACAATCAAACAAAATGAAAAGCCACTCTTAAATCCAGATCTATACATTTCGGCGCCGCTAAATAAAGGCAGTGTGGATAACGAATGATATTACGATGCCTTTTAATTTCAAGAATCAGTAGAGGCTTAAATATGATTGTGGAACGTGCAAAGTAGCTGGGAACTTGACTGTCTCTTGCCGAACCGCCTTCATGGCAGCTCTCATAATACATCCTTCCTCCTTGCCGCAAACCCTCCCACCATTAATTTTTTTCGACAAAGCTCTTTATTCGATCGTTATATGTCCGTGACTTAAGGGATTTGGAGAGATGTGCTTTTGCAAGTGTGGAAACCTGCGATTTATCGCAAGAACTTTGTCGTTGAGATCCTCACGGTTGGTGGACATGCGTGTAAACTACGTGTCGGGATGTCACGTCGGCGTGGAATAGATCCGACACACCTATTACTCTATGAGCATTTCGGAATATTTTTATGTTCTTCTTGTTTGAAGTATAGATTGCATCCTAAGAGTCGTCCAACAAGATCTGTAACTTTCGTGTGCTTTCATTCTCCACATGCTAAAATCTTACTATATTAAATTAAAAAAAAATAAGCAACATGAAATATAGGATTTATTTTTTATTCTACGAGAAATAAGGTAATAATGCATTAGTTTGCTTTTGTATGCTTTTTTGTAAGATTTTAGTTACAAATATTATCAAAATCTAAACCATAAATGCTAAATTCTAAACAATCCTTGGTGATATTAGAGGTAGAAAAGATTCGGGGACAAGGGCGGATTTAAGGGAGGTTCAAATGGTCAGCTGACCCCCCTGTGACAATAACTTTACTAACTTTATTAAACTTCATTTTTTTAGATTCAAGAAGATAGTTCATGGAATCAATATTAACCTTTTATTTGCTTGGTTCTGTAAGGTATTTCTTCACAGGGCATTATAATTCAAAGGGTTGACTAGATTTGTCTGTAGAACTTTTGCTATTTTGAATTTTTTGTTCATTATCACAATAACACTTATATTCACTTGCGGTAACGTTACCAGCCTGTCTGCCTAAGAAAACTTGACTTTTGATGAAAAGAGGATAGATGATACATGGCAAAATTTAGGGGGAGGGGGTTGTGTGCTTCGTAGCAAATGAGGATGGGCAAACCCTGCTTCACTAATATTTTTTTACATAGGAGGTTTAATGCTGGCCGTTGAAACTTTACCCCCCCCCCCCCCTCCCTAACAAAAATTTCTGGATCCGCCCCTGTTCGGGGACCTTCGGAATTTACTCAAAGTCCTAAAAATAAAATTTTAGACGAAATTTAAGGATGGGGGGAGGGCTGTTTTTGAGAGTTTGGGCAGGGGCGCACTCCTGGATGCTTCTTGAAATCGAAGTCCTTACGTAATTCTAGACCATCTTTAATGGCGATAGAAGAACTGGCGTTTGGAGACTTTTTCAAAGTCGAAGTTTCAAAATTGGGCTTCTAGGCTAGGCTTGACAGCGTGAGTTGAAGGGATAGAGTTCGGGACCTCTCTCTCTCCTCTTTTTTTGGCAATGTCTATCTTTTTTATTTGATTAAATTATTGATAAAAATGTTCTGAAAAACTCTCCATCAGTTTTTCTTTTCCAAAATTATTAGACTGATTTGGTTTTTCCATAATGAAATTTTCAATTTCCAGCCTTATATATTTTTATTTGTTTGAAATACAAACGTTTGCGGCCCCCGTCAAAAAAACTTTCAAGATTTAGAACTGATATGGTTCTTTTCAGCGATATCTTTTCACTTTCTTTGTTTTAAATGTCATGCCTGCTGAATACCACTGTAAAATTGTTTTTTTTTTTCGCTTTTTGTATTTAAACTCTTAGAACTACTAGTGTGATTAGTCATGACATTTTTAAAATATCGCTTACTCTATTTCAACTTTTTCTCTATTTAACTTTTATTTACTTCTTGAAACTTTTATTTTATTTGTTCACTTATTATTTCTATTCCATTTTCTTTTAAGATCGAAAAGTTTTACTTTCTGGGTTTTTAAATCACGAAGTTGGAGACCCGATTTCTGAAAAACTACGGTGGGGGGGGGGGCAACATCTTTCTTTGCGAAAGCCCTGGTGCCCCTAAAAATGCTTGGTCACGCTACGCCTCTGTTTACCTGTATTGTTTGCAGATTATTTCTGTTTGTTCTTTTTTTGAAATATTTTCGTTACTGAATTCGTTTGTAATGTAAGACAAAGACGAAGATTTTACTTGCTAATTCATACAAGTATTCTGCCGTGCAAAGCACAAAAGTCGTATCTGCACTTTAAGTCAAAATTGAGTTATTGTCACCAGGTAGTTCTTTGTCACATATTTTACCAAAATGCAATGTTTTATGGTCATTTGTGAACGGGATATATATATATATATATATATATATATATATATATATATATATATATATATATATATATATATATATATATATATATATATATATATATATTTTTTTTTTAATTCTGAAAAAGTTTCTTCTGAATCAAATACGTGGAGGCACACAACTTTAAATGGGAATTTCTCATTTTGAACTCAGCAGCAGATACCACTTTTGCGCTTAGTACGGCAGTATTGTTATGCTTTGGTCTTTCTTATTGTTTTATATCATTTTTTGGTTAATTTTTTTCCTTCTCTTTTGCAGCGCGGATGCCAAGCAGTCAGATGTGCCGGCCGCACTTTCACACGCCCCTGCATCCGTGGATATCGGAGGGGGCTAAACCCATGGTGCCCCATCCGGCGCACGGGTCCGCCTGGTGCTCCCCTTTCAGCGCCCCGGGCAAGGGCCCGCACCACCCGGGCGGCGCGCCCTCCGGCGTGCCGCCGCCACACTCGGCGCCCCTGCCGCCCCACTCTAGTCCCCACCTGTTCAGCTTCCCGCCCACGCCCCCCAAGGACGCCACGCCCGATACGGTGACGGGCGGCCACGGCGGCGCGACGGGCGCCAACGGCGGCGACTACGGCGGCTCTGGCCTGGGCTCGTCGTCCAGCGGCAGCGAGGACATCAAAGGACACAACGCCATGATCACTTCGCTGGGCCTGGGCGGCGGCGGAGGCGCCAACTGCGGCGGAAGCTCCAAGCCCCGAGAAGGTAGTACGGCCTTTTCTTCCGCCTTATCCCACCACCACCACCAGCCTTCCCACCACCACCACCACCATCACCACCACATGCCCTCATATCCCCCGTACGTGACGGGCCCGCCGCCTAGTGCCGGCAATACGGACTATTCGAGCGCTGCCTATTCGTCTTTCCACAGTTCCTTGCTGGGCGCAGCCAAGACTGCCTCCTCAATGCAGGGCGGCTCTGGTGGCTCTTCCGGTGGCAAACCTAGGACCAAGGGCCGATCCAGCGCCGGTAAGATTGGCAAAAAGCATTTCTTCGAGAGCCTGCCACTAACACGATGGTTGCCTCTGCACGACATTCTCCACTAATCACGCCGTTCTGTCGCTCAATTAATACTTCTAACAGCCTGCTCTTTTATGCACCATCTGCAAACCTCTGGCACTTTCCTCTCAGATGAACCACTTGTGTGTCTGCTGTCATTTCACTAATAAACACGAAACAAAACGACTCAGAAATTCCTTCAAAGTGGATATAAATACACGGCAATCCTTTTTATGCTTTTCTATTCCATATGACAGTTACTGAATCATTAATTTACTTGTAATAGGGCAAAAAATAAGCTCGCAGCTCATTTTCTGCATCTTGCTTTTGATGTCCCGTCGACCAAAGTAGCTGTTGGCAGCCTACGATCCGTAGAAAAAGGAAAAACCGCTACCCGAACCTAATCAAAAATGCTTTTAAAAAATGCTTACGGTGTACAACGTACAAAATACTATAAACCCTTTAAATCATTTTTAATGATTTAACCCTTTTATCATTTAACCCGATCAATCTTTTAAATAATTTTTGCCGCATTGTTGACTAATTGCCTATTTTTACAAACACGTTCAGTGCAAACTTGTGACACATTCACAACGTATATTTTAAAATGTCCCCATTAAATTCACCAGATTTAGTTTCTTGACCATCAAATACTCAATTTGACATTTCTACTCGAACTTCAACGTGGCAATTTTATCTCTACCCCTCACAATTCCAGTTTTTGTTCAATAACGCATACGTTCTGACCTTTATTTCATATCTCAGAACTTATTAAATTACTAGTAAACATTATGTAATAAGAAAAAAAATAAAGTACTCTTTCGAACGACACAAAGTAATAAATTGCATGCTTTCATCATATTTTTATTGTGGTTAACTTTTCTCAGAAAATGCATGATAGAGATCTAAGTATTACAAGATGCACAAAATGCTTGTTTTTTCTTATCACATAAGCAACCCATCCACTCACATTAAATTAAAAGACAAACGCAAGCGTCAGTGGTCTCACTCTTCTATTTTCACACATTTCTATTGTATTAACAACAATAAAATGATTTTTGTCTTATGATACCTTTCCTTTGCTATTACTAATCACTTTTAATGATTCAGAACAGAGGTAGATTTATTATCAATAAATTATTTTTCTATTACTTCTTCTGCAATAGAGAGTGTTTTCTTTTCGGCATAGAATTTTTTCTCCTTCCGTTTTAATATAACCCGATTTATGTGTTTCGAAAACTGGAGCTAATCTATTCAATCATTAGTTCTCACTGCATTATCCCTCACAAAAAAGGAAGGGGTGACTGCATAAAAGCTATTTCTGTTCTGAATTTTTTTTTGTTCTGTCTATTATAATACTTGCATTTAAATTCTTTATATTACATAATTTCTTGAAAACGTTGTTTCATTGTAATGCATTACATGATTCTCCCTGTAATAGAGCATGTGTATTTTCATTATTTTTTACGAATCAATAATATATTGCTGACCTAATTATTATTGATTAAAACTACCTCGTACTAGATTTGTTTGATTTAAGAAATGCTGGATAAAATTATCTCGGAACGAAAAACACAAAGCAGCAAAAATAAAAAATAAATGCAAACAAGTGTTCTGGGGTTTAAAGACCCCCTTCCCTCCGGCCCCCTTTATTTTTCAATTCAAAAGAGCGTGAGCTTATGGATGTAAAGATAGCCGAAAAAATCCTGTATTTGCTTTTATCCGACGGATTTTTGAAATTACCGAATTTTATGTGTTCTTAACAGAAATCATGTCTGGTTGATTTCAAAAAGACAATCAAAATAAAAGTGAATGCAAAGTTTCAAAAATGTTTTCCGAATTCGAACAAATGCTAAAGAAATTATTTCTTATTTTTTCAAAAACCGGTCATATTCAACTGATTCTGAATAATGGGATCTAAAAGCTGACTAGATCTAATTAGTTTCAAAAATACAATCAAAGTTAAAATGTTTGTAAAGAAAATTAGCTTTTTTTTTTTCTTTTTTTTTCAAAATGATCATTGTACTATTTCAGATAAATAAATACCCTTGTGCCGAAAAGTAAAGTAAGAAATAACAACGTCAAAAAGCACAAATTGCAGATTACTGTAGATACGTGTTTCGGCGCTTCAAGGAACGCCTTTTTCAATGCAAAATAAATGAGCTTATGGATGAAAAAACATCTGACAGTACCGTTTTTATTTTATTTTTTTTTACCGGGTACCAATATGTAAAGTGGTAACAGGAAAATTCGTCGCATTGCATAATATCTTTAAAAAAATAATAATAATTGAAAAAAAAAAAAAAACTTTTGAAAATGAAGTGAAGAGAAAATTTGATCTCACATAAATTGCTATGTAAAATTGCAGATAGATTTGCTGATTTATTCAATAAACCCAAAGAACCGGAAAAGAAATCATTTGAAGTCGCATTTTCTGAATGTATCATTGCGCATACCCTTGATTTTTTTCCCTTCTGAAAATGAAATAAAATAACAACTACTCGCAGAGAACTGAGGCAATAGTATGGAATAATATCAAGGAACGCATAACCGCCCGTAGCTTTCCAATTCCAAAGACTGGAGAAGGCAGGAGGTATTGAAAAAAAAGTTCTATTTACGAAGCAACATCATGCTATTTGGTGTTCAGGATAAGTAAAGCTTTTATAAAGATAATATTCTATCCATTACACAACTTCCCAAAATGGTTTTCTTGCACAAAAGTCCGCATTTGAAGGGAAAATAAAGTCAGATTTGATGCTGCTTTTGTGGTTGTAACAGCGTTTGCTTTGAAGATTTTATTGCCGTTTTTTAAGATTGAGAAAAATATATGCTTCAGAAAGAAGGGGGGGGGGACGTAAATAAGTAAATAAAAAGGAACGGAACATGTTTTGATGAGAAGATGGTTTCTTTCTTTCTTCATTTTATTTATTTATTTTTTTTTTTTTTTCGTAACAAAATTCTGTTGTGAAATATAGTTCATATTTTGTCGAGAGTTTTCATTTTTCCTTGAAAGAAATGTTTTTTTAGTGTAAAATATTCCAGATCTATATAACCAGTCATTTCAATGGCAATGTTTTGTTTAGATTTTTTTTTCCGATCAATTAAAAGCTTTTTCATGTTACATAACAACAGAAACAAGTGATTCATGCATGTTTTTTTAAGGTTGATTTCATTTATTAAGATAGAAATCAATACATAAGGTATACCAACACTATAAGATGTATATAGCAATTGTAAAGAAATTGTACTTTGTTATAAAGGTATTTAAGAAGGCTGAACCGGTTTATAATGAAATGTTTTGCGTTTTATCAGAATTCTTAAAACTGCATAACCTACTGCTAAAACTGCTACCATCAATAATCGGGAAAATATAACTATTTCGTAAGAGAACTTTTTTCCCCTAAATTCTAGTTTGAACTTTTTGGTAGCTTTAATTGTTGATGCAAATTCGTCTTAAAATGTGGTTCAACTATTTTGAAAAGTTTTAATGTTTTTTACTTCCTTTTACAAAAAAGGAAGTATTGTATTCGCGAAAAAATTTTCACTCAAAAATCGCCCTTAATTTCCATTTTGCTCACCCCCAAATGAATGTTGAGTTTTTTTTTCGATTCGACCACATGCGGAAAAGTGCCTAAGAATGTATAGACACGCGAAATATCCATTTTGACCATCACCGAGGTAATTACAACGACTTTTCTCGTGACGTCTGTATGTATGTGCGTATGTGTGTATGTGCGTATGTGCGTATGTGCGTATGTGCGTATGTATCTCGCATAACTCAAAAATGGTATGTCCTAGAAAGTTGAAATTTGGTACATAGACTCGTAGTGGGGTCTAGTTGTGCACCTCCTATTTTGGTTGCATTCGGGTGTTTCTAAAGGGGTCTTTTGCACCTTTTTGGGGGGAAATCATTGTTAATTTCGATGCAAACTCAAGTGGTGTTATAATTTGGCGGTCACTTGGCGATATATCGCCAGTCTTTTGGTTGCCAAGTTTTGTCGCCAACTTGGCGAAAAATTTGGCGATTTTTTTTTTTTTTTAAATCTGCTTTCAATGTGGCCATTGCTAGTGATATTTAAAGAGTTAGAGAGAGAATCCCATTAAAATTGCAATAATAGGGAAATAGCATTAAATTGGTGTAAAAGGAAGTCATGTGATGCACACATCAGCTCGTTTTTTTTTTTAAATAAAGAAATGGTACTACTAATTCAATACTAGTACAATTACCCGTGGTTGACAGTACCAATGTTAAAAACAATGATAAAAAAAGAAGCAAAAGAGGCGAGAAAGGAAAAAGAGAGAGAAAAGGCTTCATTAAGCTTTTTCTCGTTGAAAGGGGTCTTCTAATAACACTTAAACACTTGTTTGCAATATATATTCTGCAATTCTTGCATGACAATGTTGTTTTCTCTGATTGATGTGAAATCTTGTTCCCTGTAATTTTCAATGTATACTTGAGATAATTTCTAATACTCTTCGCGCGTTTTTCATTAAATGACTGTCTCCCTGGTTATTATGACACGTTGTCTTACATCCGAAGTTGTCTATAGAAGGTTTTCTTATTTTCTCCTATTCAGTAAGAAAATAAAAGGAAGCTTCTTTTAGACCTCTTCAGGAAGACAATCTTCCCGCGAAGCACTTTGCTTAATTTTTTTTTTTTTTTTTAAGCTTCGTCTGGCGCGGTATAGTCCTTTAAGTGATGGTTTTACAGTATTTTTTTTCTTGTTTTTTTTTCTCTCCAAAGACACAAGGGTGTTGAAGGAGAGAAAAACTCCTGCAGTGCGTAAAAAATCCATTACGCAAGTTACCACGGCTGGCCCACCTTTCTGCAAATGATATCAGATCCAAACTCTTGATATTCTACTACTTTAATCCAATAATAATTTCTGGAAATTCAATTCTCGTAATCGTTCGGCTAGTAGGAGGGCGGAGGAAGGAATTTCCTGCCCAAAAAAGAACACTCAAAATAAAAAATTGACTCTGATCTTCATGCGTTTCAATACAATGGGTTGAATATGGCTTTCCGCGAAGAAAGAAAAGGAAGTGAAGTAATAAAATAAAAATGGCGGCAAATTAGAAATTTATGCAAACGAGAGCGTCGATAACCATCGGCTTGGGAGTCGGATGTGACTCTTCAGGGAGAGTTGGCACTACTAGAAACTATTTTGTTCTCGAGTTAGCGCTTTTCGCCTGATAAGAAAGCGAAGCTCCAGTCTCTGATGGCCCTCCGGTTAATCTAATCAGATCAGAGACTAGGGGATTGAATTTTTGAGTCCTTAGCTACCTATCGTTGGCCAAGCGCAACTGGGATTTCAATTTTCGAGTTATTTCTCGGTCATTAACATGATTGTGCTCTTTTTTTCTCTCTATTTATCCTTCGACAGTCTTGAGAAAGAGAAATTGAATATAAAACCAATGGGGGAAATCTCATCTGCAATGTATTGCGTTAGAGAACTTTTTAATTTTTCGTTGCGAGACACGTACGTTGTTTAAGGTCATTTAAATAATAAGAAATTATGTGCATACATTCACGTATATGTATGATTATAGAGAGGGGTGGAGGAGGGAGTAATTTCTTTGCTCATTTCAATGCCCACAAAATTTATTATTCTTATTTTTTCAATTAAAAGGGAAATTTTAATCCTTTCGAACAGATTAGAACTGTTTAATTTGATGTCTGTAGAGTTAAAACTCAGTAAATGAATACATAAATAAATAATGATTGGGTTTTTTTTAAAGCTCCGATTGTTAAAGTAAAAAACGAAAAAGGAAGAAAGCTTCAAAGGAAAAGTAGTTACAGCTATTAAAATCTAATACGTTCAGGATTTCCAAAACATAATCCAAAGTTAATTAAAGATAAATAAATTACAAAATAACAAAATAAATAAACACTATTGTTCTGAAAAGTAAAAATTATAAATAGCAATGCTCAAAAAGTGCAACTTTTGCAGATTAAAAAAAGAGGCGGACAGGTGTTTTGGGATTACACGAAGCTCCTTGTCAGCTTATGGATGAAAAATATCCGACAAAAGAATCTTTTCTTCAATTTTTATGGAATAGCTTTTCATCTGTTTTTTTTTTTTTTTTTTATGCTATTAACTTTGCTGTCTGTGACTCTTATAAATAACGAGTTGCAAAACTTAACAAACGGAACAGAAATACGCAAATACATTTCAAGAACTTTTTAGTATTTTCCCCTTTAATTTACATGCCTATAATCGTCTATTCATTCCGGTAAATAAAATCAAAGGCTACACACGCTGCTTTCAAACGTGTAATTTTGAGCTTTATTCCTACGAATATACACTTTTTTTTCTCTCTTTTACTCGGAGAGCGCGGTGGGGTGCGCATTAAGGAGATGAAAGCAAGAGGTCAAGTGATGTCTTTTCTTCCTCGCAAACTTTTGCTTTCGAAGTGGTCGGTGCTGACGAAAAAAAATAAAATTTAAGTTATAGCGTGAATGTTTTTGCTTTCAAAGACAAAAATCGCATTGCAACATCATCAGATATTTTAAAGTTATTATTCTGTGGACAGAACAGTTGCCATGTTCTCAGCTTATTTTGTGTGTGTCGCGTACTTCAGGGCGATAAAAGGGCAAAAAAAAAAAAAAAAAAAAAAAAATCTCTTATTTTAAATGTCAAGAAAGAAAAATAATAAAAGAGAGAAACAGACAAGAAAGGAAATAAACAGAAAATTCTGCTTTTAAATGCAGGTTAAAAAACAAGAAGTTCTGTCTAGAACTAGACGAGCCTACTTTCCCGTATACCCATACTACTTTCTAGTACCTGATCAATATACTCAAAAATAGCTAAAATCGCGAATTTTTTCAAACATATTTTTAAAATACTTTAAGCTGATTTCTAGGAATGAAATATTCCTCACGCATCTAAAAAAATCGATGCGTAAAAAAAAGCAGCAATTTTTAAACAAAGCAGCTAATACACTTTTTTCCAATAAAAAAATCTTTAACAGCTTTCAAAACGAAAAAATTATAATTAAAATTCATAAGCTCATTAAAATAAATACATCATATCAAAATAATAAAAATATCGTTTCTTTTTCCCCTGTTGCCAAAAACAATTTTTTAAATGAATTAATGCACTTACCAAAATAAACAAAAACAATAAAATGTCAACTTAAAGAAATAATTTTCATTGTCAAAAAAAAAAAAAAATCGTCTGCGCATATCTTTATGTAGAAACATAAATGACTTCGAGTTTATTCGCCGAAAACTGAATACCTAAATTAAAACTTTAGCGTAAAAATAAAAAAAAAGTCAGATCAACAATAATTATTTCACAGTCAAAACCATAGCTGTGGAGTCGGAGTCGGAGTTAATCTCATTTTGAGATAAAGCAGTCGGAGTCGAATATCTAAGAATCGGAGTCAGTCATTTGTCCTCCGTGTATAAATTTTTGCCAAGGCTACGAAGTCAGAGTCGAAGTCGGGGAGTCGGAGTCCGATTAATTGTTGGGCACAGGAGTCGCAGTCAAGTGCCCCTAAATTCTCGGAGTCGGAGTCAAGTGCCCCTAAATTCTCGGAGTCGAAGTCTGGAGTTTGGCGTCAAGAGCTATTTCCAACAAAATTTGTTTGAAGTAAATCCGCCTTCAAGTACGGAATCTACATTGACTTTCAGTTTCCCCGTAGGCACTAATGTTAAGGGATTTGAACTGTTCAAACTTGAACGGAAAATTGTTCAAATCAAAAAGATATTTTATATACAAGTTTTTCATCAAACGCTTTTTCCTACAAAGTTTGTTTGAAGCAAATTCGCCTCACAGTTCGGAATTGCCTTGAATTTCCCCGTAGGCGCTAATGTTAAGTTTTTTTGAACTGTTCACACAACAAAAAATAGTTCAAATCAAAAAGGGAAATATGGGAATGAGGTGTCCTCGCCGAGATCTTTCGAACAAAAAAAAGTTTGTTCGAATCGGACGATTCATTCAAAAGTTATTGGGGGGGGGGGGGGGGACAGACAGACCGACAGACATTTTTCCCCATCTCAATACCTTACTTTCCAATTTTTAATTTTTCAATATTTATTTAATTATTTTATTTATTTTTGACTTTTTTTTTGTTTTTTTGCGATATTTTTAAGATGCATTAAGCCTTCTTTCATGCTTTTTTCTTCTTTTTCTGACTTTAACTGGGAAAGTAGGCTAATATAATAGTGTATGCTTCGCATTTAACTGCAAGCCAAATAAAAAAGTTTTTTTTAACGTGAAATTAATTTAATGCTAATTTTGTACAGGTTTTTGTTCGTAACTCTCTTAAATCGATGCTTTGCATAAATAAGCTTTTTAAGTAATGTAAATAGATTAATTGGTGGCTATTTTCTATCTGACTGAAATCGAGTAGCTTTTCATTAAGATCACTCAAATTTCATTGAAAACGCTTTAATGAAAACTCATTGTTAACATATAGTTTTAAAACCACCATATTCTTTCATCGAATTAAGTGACAAGAATAAAATAACGCATCAGCTTCTTTTTTTTTTCTGTTTAAATTCTTGAAACATATAAAGAATCGTTTTTTTAAATTCCGACATTATCAGTAATTTGCCTCACATGTCATGGAAATATTACGCAACGATATATTTACACCAATAACCATATACTCGTTGAAATGCATTTTGATCGTTTGTTTTCTCTCTGAAGATTTTAATTCAGTTTTACTTGTGTAATTTTCTTATTCTGACCTCAAATTCAACTTCTAAATTTTTGTCTGAATTTCAAGTTGTGTATAGTTGAAGTTATTTTTTACATTTTAAAATATATATTCCCAAATGACGAAGCAGCGTTTCTCTTTTTCTTTTCCTTTCTTCTTTTATTATTTTCCTATCTTTTTTTTTTTTTTTTCTTTTTTCAATGCTTCTTGTAGTATTATACTTGAAGAGCTAAAATCATTTCCTCTAACATGAAACACAGGACTAAGCCCAAATGGACAATAAATGATTCAGTGGTCATCAAAAATCTCAGTTTAAACCAGACCACTGACTCTTGTCCTGTAAAAGGTAAAGTGAATTTTATTTAAATCGTATTTGACCCCCAACCCTTCCTTTTATAGATGACAAGAATCTGTGGTCTGGCTATAGCAGAACTTTGACTAACAACGGGATTGTATTGTGGAGTTCTGATACCGACACACACTATTCTAATCCTTGTGGTAAGCTCTGTCTATCTGTCTGTCTTTCTCTTTTTAAAGACTCTTCTTCTATAGCTTGCACTATTTTAGCATGCATAACTCACTAAAACTTAAATTTTCTTTTTCCTTGTATTTTCTCAATCATATTTCTTTTATCATCTTCCTTTTATTACTATCTTGCACTTACTTTTAATGCTTGCTTTCTCTTCTTGTTTCCAAAGTGTTGTGTCGTTATTAGAAAATTTAGTTTTTCGTAGTGATTTTTCATTTTTATTAGTTCGTTTTTAACCGTGTTTCAGTCTTTCGTAGTTTTCTGTGATAAATTTTTGTTCTTTTGTCGTGGAGTTGTTGCACTGTTATTGAACATTAAGAATGATATGTTTATTGGCTATTAATAGTGACTTTTAATGTATTTAAAAAAGCAATGCTCACAAAAGCTTTTCACTTGGAATATGAATAATTTACTGTTGTAATTACTTGTTTAATTTTACTGTTGAGTGAGTCAACAAGTGTTATTACTAAACATTATCGGTTTTGCCTATTTTTATTAAATTTTCTTCCTGCACTTCAATTGCTATAAGTACTAAATATTTCTTTTTAAATTTTATGTGATGAGAAATTTAGATTTTATGAGAATCAGGTATTTTTGCTTAATAATCTAATCTCTCGATAAATATAAATCTGAAAATATTTTTATCTGAAATTATACAGAACTTAATGATTGCTAAATAACCTTTGTGCTTGAAAATTAAATGAATGGACTACCAACGTTTAAATGCACAAAAATGGAAAATTACTGCAGACACGTGTTTCGGGGTTACAAGGAACACCTTTTTCATTGCAAAGAAGTGTGATATTTTGGATGAAAATTCATCCAAGGAAAGCATTTCCTCGGATAACTTTTCTGGTGTGTCTGTACGGTAAATTACTTCCACGTACAAATCATAGTCTTTTGAACAAAAATAAATATTTCAGAAAGTTGAGACTTCATATTGTGATAGACAATGGTTCCTTATGTTCAAATAATAGAAATTTAAAGTCAAACTTTAAAATTCTAGAAATAAGCTGCAAAGCACACATACAGATGTTACACTCGTGCAAATGGACTGAGGAAGCTTTAAGAGTAAAAACAAATGTTAGGAATATCGTATCTGTCTTTTTTGGGCATTGTTCTCTCATTTTACATCTGTTATTCAGCATCGTAATTTGTGAGAATTGTCCTTCGTGAACGCATTTAATGTTCCCATACTCTAACTGCATACTTGTACTATTTCCACAGTAATATGTGAGTCAAAACAGTCTGGCAAACTGGAGATTTGTTCTTCATATGCTTGCATTACTAACGATGTCTAAAACTCAAAGAGTTTGTTAAAAATTTTACGTACAATGAACAGAAGAAATTAGTTGAGTTTGCCTTCTGGTGCACACAAAACTAACTGGGAGGGGGAACGCTTGAGGTAAGTTACATGTCTATAGACTGGAATAAGACTCCGTAGTTCAACTTATAAAAGCAGCCTCCATAAGCTAATCGTGTTATTTATCATTTTGTCCAGCTGTTAAATTTCAGTAAACATGCTCTATACTTTTATGATGAATGTAATTCTTATTTCAGAATGTGTCTTGATTATGCTGTTGGAAACTCTTGTCACGACTATTTTTGAAATGTCTGATAAGGCAACAGCTAAAGGCATTTAATTTTTCTTCATAGGCATTGTTTTTTCATAATTGTAGATAACAAAAATGTCAGTAATTCTGTATTCTGTATATTGACGTCATTTTCTTATAATGGCTTTCGCTGCTAGATCATGGCACTAATTATTAAGCTAAGTTTACACTCATTTAGGAAATGATAACTGCACACTGCAAACTAATCACTGGCAGAATTTCTAAACTATCAAACTTCATTTTTTATTATTTCATATTGTAGTCATATTGTTTAAATTGATTATCAAGGTGGTTGGCAGTTTCTAGAATGCTGCTGTCGATTACTTTATGAGTGTAACTCAGCTTTGTAATAAGTTGCAAGTTACCGTTTTCTCTCAAGAGCTAAGACTATAGGCATTATACCAACAGCCAGGCTACGACTTCCAGACTACAGTGTCGCCCTTGTTATGAACTCATAAGTTTTAAATTTTAGTCATTAAACGAGCAGGAGTCATATGTCCTCTCCTTGAAGCAGAGATTTCCTTCAGTGGTTCCACCTTCAGTGGAAACCAAAACTGATACCAGCGAGCGGATACCTGCCTCCAGTTCGACTGTTCCAGATTGAGGAGTTCATAACAAAGACGAAACTGCAGTCTCTGGATGTTGTAACATGGTTGTTGATATATTGCCTGCATCTTTACAATGATGGAATTTGCTGAACTGTGTGCTTCAAGTGGTGACACTGAATCTTTGACTAATGATTGTTTACTTTTTCTTTTTCTGCTGACTCAGAGGGTCGAGAGTGTGTGAACTGCGGGGCCACCTCGACGCCATTGTGGCGCAGGGACGGCACGGGACACTACCTTTGCAATGCCTGCGGACTCTACCACAAAATGAACGGTCAGAACAGGCCGCTCATTAAACCTAAGAGGCGACTGGTGAGTACACTTAATATAAATCTCTGCGTGAACATTCAATGCTTTTGACTCGTTATGAAATTTTATAACGTATTTAGTGAATGAAACCAAATGCGCAGTGGTTAGAACACCCATGTGTTTAATTCAAAGTTCGAGGCCATGAACCATTTTCAGGCACTATGATTCTTAGGAATTATCGTACTAAACTCAGTTTTTAATTACTTTTAAATTTGGTTTAATATTGTAGCAACATAGACATTATATTTTCTTCAAAGAATTTTTAGAGGAAATTCAATTTATTTTCAAATTAAGACAGCTTATCCATATTACGCTTTTTTATTAAATGTTGGTTATCAAATTGCTAGTTAGATACTTATTTTTAAAATATCAATTCGGTAAAAAGCATATGTATCGGTGCATTGAATATGTTTCAAAGGAGCGTGTTAAATGTTTCAATTTATACTTAAACCTTTGATAGGATTAAGTATCTAAAATGCAAATATTTTAATAAAAATAATGAATTACTTTTTCCTTTTTCTTTTCTTTTTTTTTTTTACAATCTTAATTCTCACTTCACCCGTATGTTTTCTCTCACGCCACGCTCTTGTTCATTCTGGACCTGACTTAAGCATATTTACAACAAGATTATATATTTTTATGAAGAAAATAGATTATGAAGAACGAGAAAGCTAAATGATACTCCAAATCTGCTTTTTAATTGTGGTCAAAAACAAGGTAAAATAACAGTATTTATAAAGTAAATTTTGTTAATAAAATTCAACGAACGAACTTCAAGGCTGAACTTAAGCACCGTGGTTACGCTGTAAACTGATGACTTAACTTGAATTATATGCTTACATAATTAATTTATTAAATTTATTAACGAAACTAACTTTGTAATTACTATTAGTTTTCATTGTTTTTTGGCAATCAAAGAACTACTTCACTTCCGCCACACAAAAAACTTACGCATCAGAATTTCAAAACCTTCGCATAAGATGCTTCACCTTTCACATCAAAACTTCTTGGACAACAAAACTGATTTAATTATGTTAAAAATCCGTCAAAAAATGGAGAAATATTTCCTTTTTGAATAGTCGAAAGAGGAAAATTTGTCATATACCGCTTCCTCTTTGAGTCCGGTTTTATGAAAAGCTGCGTTTACAACTTCCTATAAAGCACACTCATTCTTTTCCGATTTCAAACATTATTCAGTCTGGTGTCACAGCGTGTTGCACCATCTCGAGACTTTGACCTTCAAACAAAAAAACCGGCAAGGTCTCTTCAAGGAGCCTTAAGCAGTCATCCCCATGTTCCGACGTCTTATTGTCCTGTTAAAACTTTCGTAGTTTAAGGCTCGAGTGTTTAGCATGCTAAGAAGGTAAATCGCAGGATGTGACGTTCCCGAGATGGCACGAGGGCCTCAGTTTCCTCCTGCTACCAGTTGGCAGCACCTGCCTGAAGATGTGGTCAGCAATTGCGAAAGTAACGTCTGTTTACTCCACGTATTCTGATGGTTGACATTCTTTCGAAATTTTTGTGTGTTGTTACATTTGATTTTCAGTTACTTCCAAAATAATTCATTATTTCGTAAGACTATCTTGACTGCACATGATTTCCAGGTCATTGGATACTGTGACAACACTTGTCTAAGACAGTAGTAGTCTTGTACTATCGGTACTTCGAGATAAATATTCCATCCAATGGCGTTTCATAACTTTACTAGCTGCGTCGCCAGGCTTTGCACGGTGCACATCGAAAATAATAGTTATGTCTAGTAACGCGTGTTCAACAATCAGGCTTCAGTAAAACTTTGCGGCAGATTGCTGAAAAATAACATAAAAGTAAACATTTTAAATCCTCCGATTATAAGAAAAGCTTTTGAAACTAAAAGCATAAATTTTATATGTTCATATTCGAGAAACAAAAATGGCAACAGATCTTTGATCTCAATGATTTTCTTCAGGCTACAAATTTAAATAAAAGCATTGTTACGGAAAGTTGTGATGAAGCACTGAATATTAATTTGAATGGAGAAAAGTCTTCGAAAAACAGGGATTTTATGTCGAAATATAAGTGTTATAATTACTAGCATTTAAATGATATCTCCGCTAACTATTATCGGAGGATTATGTTAAATAGCCAAACATAAAGATGAGAAAAATAGGAATCTATCGATACCTGGCTCGATGGTCAGTTTATTGGCGTTCGGGAGAAGTAACTTGGACATAGATACATACGCTCAGTTTTTAATTATATAAGATTTAATTACCGCTGATTCTATGTGTGTTGGGGGAGGGGATGGATTGTCTTCGTCAAATTTGGGCATTTTGTGAGACGCTATTGACAATCGTGCTTACAAAAGGTAAATATGTATATGTGACAAGGGCGCAGTTGGAGGGGGACAGGGTTTAAGCCCCGGAACCATTGAGTTTTTTCCCGCATTAATAATTCTAGTATGGGAAAAAAACATGGATGTTCAAGGTCTGTCATGACCAAATCCCTACAGTAGTGAGTAGTGGTGCAAAAAGTTAGTAAAACGCAATATGAGACTGAAAAGACAAAGGATGTAACTGGACCCTTTTAAGATTTAAGTTGAACGCGAGGAAAGTTAAAACTCTAGTTAAGCTTTCATCTAAAAGTTTTTCTAAATCATGCTGTAGAACAGCATCAGGGCTACCAATTCCATGTTTTGCTCTTAAACAGATGAGTGTTTGTTGTACCATTTGTACTATCGATTGTTGTATCGAAATTTTTAATTTTATTATTTACACCCGTTTACTTCTAAATGTTCCATGTAATGCATTCTAGTTGTTTCAAAATTTTTGTGAATTGACAAAATTAACAAACTTCTCATGAATATGCAGTCTGATTTCGGAGAAACATTCCATGAGTGTATCATATTCTAAAAACAAACAGCGTAACACTGTGGGACTTGGCCATTAGTTCAAATACATTTTTTAGAATGTAAAATAGAAAATGTCTGCTGATTCACGTACTAAACTCTTCCACAGAACATAAAACTAGAGTCAGTTCTTTAACGTTATCCCAAAGAATAGAAACAGGGTTGCTAGAGACGTAATCATTTGATCTTTTCCAAGATAATGATTTTGCAATTTAAGTTTGCCATTGAAACTATAAAAATTCTGAAAACACTCCCTTTTGTATTAATTTTTTCCTGTATCATTATCAAAATTGTAGAGACATTGCTACTGACTATGCGTTTAAATTACACATAAAAGGAAACAAGCAGTAGTTAAGAAGCGAACGTACAAGAAATTAAAGGAAATAAAAATTATGGGCATTGTCTCCCAAACAATAGCGTGTCGAAATGAAACTACAAAAGGCCACTTGAAGTAATAATGCATTTGTCATTTTATTTGACAATAAACATGCCGATCGGAATTTCAATTTTGAGAAGTTTAAGGTTTGGTATGTGATGCGCATAAAAATAAATAAAGAAAAGACGAATAAACTGAAGAAATTCTTTAAATTTGAAGCACGTGTTGAAAATAACACTATAAATCAGAAAATTCTAAGATAATAAAGAGGAAGTAGTTAACAACAGTATTAAAAAAAAAAAAAAAAAACCTATGAAGTTGGAAAGTAATACGTATTTGTTACTGCGGATCTTACCGTTGAATTCTATAAATAATAAATCGATATTGTGTTCATTCTTACAACAATGAACAAAAATATTTAATTTTCTGTTTAGTATGATTACGTTTTTAACACAAGCATAAAATGAAGCATTTTCGATGCTCGAATAGTCATAAACGGCTGAAATAATCTGAAAATTAATGTTCTAATGCGAATTTTGGCTACCATCTAGCGATATCTCGCCGAATTTGAAAACAAAACTAAGATTCAAAACCCAGTACATTGATGATATTTTGCGAAGTTTCTATAGTTGTGTCAAACCGTTCTCAATAAAGTTGTAGTTTCTACGTGTAACCAATTGTGACATTTCCCCCAACAATCTCTGTAAAACTGTTTTTCTTGCCTGTACTCTTGGTACCGCAAGAACAGCAGTACAAAGGAAATCTCTTACGGAGAAAGTTTGTTTTAAAAAAACCTTACATTTCTGTAAAAATGTGCAATGAGTGTAGGTTTGATCTCGGAAATTGATAACGTGTTTTTTATATTTTTCATGAATTATTTTTATAATTCATAATGTATTTCTTTTGGAATGAACCATTGAGAAAAATCTTTACTACCACTTTAACAACTAATCTCGTTCAATCAAACAACTTGAATTCCTCATCCCCCCTCCCTCCCCTTAGACTGTCACTCTTAACAAGTTAAAACGGTTCTGCGACAGCAATTCCATCTCTAAATTTAATCAATCATATTGTTTTATGGTATTATTCGATTTTGTATTATTTGTATTGAAATTCAATGTACATTTGTTACTCTTTTATCATAATTAATGTTACGGTAAGATAAATAAATACCTTTGTGCTGAAAAGTAAAGTAAGAAATAACAACGTCAAAAAGCACAAATTGCAGATTATCGCAATATCGATTATACAAATTGCAGTAATCTGCAATTTGTGCTTTTTGACGTTGTTATTTCTTACTTCAATGCTACGGTATTTGAGCTCGTACTTCTTTTTCATCTAAAAAGTTTTAAAACTTACATTCGTGACTATCAAATACTGCTTAAAAGAAACAGACAACTTTTTAACTGTTTCCATCCGATTAAAGTTAGCTTGTGTAAGATAACTTGTTTTCGTGATTTGATGGGCAAGCTCTGATTCCACTGCAAATCGATGTTCATCACGAAACAGAAAAGGAAACCGTCTGCTTTTTCACAATAGTATCCATATAAATAGAACACCACTCATACAAAACAGTTCTTTTCCATGCTTTTATTTTCCGTTTCATTTTCCAACTTTGTGGGGAATATTTTAAAAAGTACACCGGCGAAAATGACAAGTTAGGACAATTTTGCAACTTCCTTTTTCGTTTATTCTTGTTTTCAACTTTCAAGTTTGATTTTCTCCTCTAAATATACAGGGGTCCGAAAAATTCTTGACACATTTAAAAAAATTATAGAAAAGCAGCGAATTCTCGTTTGAATATGTGGTTTGCGCCATAATACTTCACAGTTTCAAGATTTTCTTTAACACACAGTAAAAAGAGAAAAGGAAAAAAGAAAAATGTAACTGTAGGTAATCGCTGTATCGTCACGCAATGCATTGTGTATATATATAAACAACTAGATGTTTAATTTCTCTGAACTTAAGCTGTTGCTCTGAATTTTATCATTAGACTTTTTATTATGATGCAATTCGTTGTTATAATCTAAGCAATCAACAACTAGATGTTTACCATCTCTCAATTTGAGCTGTTGTTCTGGATTATATCTATAACCTTTTTCCTGCGAGGCAATTTGTTGTTATAGCTAAATAGTCAATTGTTACTACATGTTAAATGTCTCTAAATTTAAGTGGTTGTTCTGAATTATGGGTTTAGATTTTTTATTGTGATGCAATTTGGTGTTATAATCTGAATAATCAACAACTACTATGACTCGACCAATCACTTACTTCAACAGGATGTGAAATAGAATACTGCTATCTTTAACCACAGTGAAAACTGTTCATGTCTATAGAGCAGTTTGTTTTCGTGTTGTAAGCAAGTCGCGTGCGTGCGTGAACACGGAGAATCAGAAAGGCATTGAATGTAGTAGCGTGATCGCTTATTGGACACTATTTTCCGTTCAGGCAGGACTCATGGATAGCAAAGAAAGCGAAATGGCAATTGTGTGTGCAATGGGTTTTCAATTTCGGTATTGTAATCTCGTCAGAGGGAGTTATTTAGTCGGTTGTCTGTTGGTCATTACTCCCCTCTGTCTGAAGGCATCGCACGAAACGAATTGTTTTCACACAAAGTCTGAAACGACGTATTCATTAGCACGCGAATCATCTCGAGAAATTTGAAAGAAAGATGATGTTGCTTTAAAATTGCACCTATAGTGGTGTCATACAAGAGCATTTAAAACACTTTTTGAATTTTAATTAAAAAAATAGTCTTAGTTATTCGTGACAGTCTAAGTGAAATATGAAATATTTTTAGTGAAATAGTCACAGATACTATCGTTTATTTAATGATGGCTTTAAAGAAGGAAATGCTTAGTTTTTTTTTCTCTTATTTTTCAAACTGAAATTAAACCATTTAATTTCGGTTTACAACTGATCTGGTTATTCATTATTACAGTGGACGCCGCTTATATAAATCACGTTTGTTCTAAACAGTTTTAATTCCATAAAGCGACTTATTCAAAATTGCTGGATTTTGTTCTCTTTCTGACGATTTGATTCCTTGAAGTGATTGATGCAACTAACCGGCGTCCACTGTATAAAAAAGTAAAACTAACAAAACTATTTACAAACATTTAGGCAGTACTTTAATTTCTTCTCTCAGGGTGCATCAACATAGTTTAAGTGAAAATTTAAGTGATCATTAGAAATGTCATTACTGGAATAAATAACTTGAACAGATTTGCATATTTCTTTTTATTTTGTTTCGTTTCCTTCAATAATTCCATTATCTAAAATTAAATTTAAAAGAAGAAGAGGAGCCGACGACACCTCTTATTGTCTTTTTTAAATCGAAGTAGCTGTTATTTTTTCTTCAGCTAAGCAAAGGAAAGAAAATGATTGGGAGTTAATCAGAAAAACCAATAAACATAACCACCACAAAGACTTGAGCGGCAGATAAGAGAGACGCAGAGTAATTGGACTGCTTCTAAATCAGCCTCTTTGCCTAAGAGCGGACGATTTGGGGGTTAGCCAAAAAGGGGGGAGGGACACTCCCATCATCCATCGTATGTCGTTTGGAGGTGTGCGTGCTAGTTTGATGATGTTCCTATCCGTGAGAAAACATAGCCCCCGGGCCTTTGCGAGACCGAACGATGCTTTATTATTTATACAGAAGGTCAACACATGATTTGTTATATAATATGCTTTCCCTTTTCGTTAGAAAATAAAAGTTATATGCCCCTCCTTAGTTTTTAAAAAGTTACACATTATGTACACAAATACTCATACATAGGTATACACAGGGTTTAATTTGCGCAGGAGGGCGCACGGAATTTGAGTGCCTGTTAATAAAAAAAAAACCATTTTAGGCTATTTTCCTTAAGAAATAAGTTGTGGGGACTGTGGGCAGGGCAGTAACTGCGGTAATGAGTTTTCGAGATATTTGAAGGAACTCGTTTTGGATTCAATACTAATACATAATAGGGAAAGTTTTGAATTAGATGTGTTTTACGCACTTTTTATTTCAGCTGAAACTAAATAAGCAAGCTTTACAATAAAGATAACGTACAATAGATGAAAAAAAAAAAATGGAAAAATGAAAAATTTGCAGTTACTACCCCACGCCAGTATAGGTTTTTAATGCTTCTTTTGGCATCAATTAAACCAAAATCTCACAACCTAATTTATGTGTGAACTGACAGTGGCTTTTTTTTCGTTTTGGAAATTAATTCCTGACGCACACACTCACCATATATACAGTAAAAATATATGTACAAAACGTAACGGCGACGTCTTGATTATCAGAATATTAGTAATACATATTCTATTTTTCAGACTAAATAACAACAATATGCATTTGCTGTGTATATATGGATAGATTGATAGATAGATGTGAAACAGATAACAGATTTGATTCCTTAAATTGGAAAATATTAATAATTGCAGAAGCTGACTACTGAAGAAAAAAAAAAAAAAAGATAAAACTTGGTTTTTAATAAAACGTTTGTTTTGTGCTAACTAATGTTTAAAACTACTGACAATAGTTTTATTTACAAGATAATGTTTTATGCATTAAAATATATGTTACATGCAGCAACAAGAGTTCATTCTTTCATTGTTTGACTTACTGGATGCTAGAAGCATCGGATGAAGATTAGGTGTCGAGGACTCGACCACTTCCATCCGGCAAAATGCGTTCACGTGACAAAACAACTGACAAATGAGACACGCAGAAGCCCCGACCGGACAGCGGATGTGCCAACTGGCTCGTGCCGGATTTTCCGGTACAAAGCAATCCCCCTTTCAGCGCGGATAACAAAAGGCTTGCCTCCAAAACAAACAAGGTCCATCAGCACGATCGTTCATAAATTAAAACGGAGGCGCTTTCATTTAAGCTCATATTCAGAGTCCTGATAACGAGTAGAGGGTAATTAAATTCGCATTTCAACGATGAATTGTAACATCAGAGCCGCTGGTGGCTTTTATGCTTGCACAAGCAGTGCTTTCGGATGAAGAGCCACATTGGCTTGTCAAGTGAAGTGCACTGTTTAAAGATCAGTTTGGTGGGCTCTTGAATATCTGATTGGAGCGCCATTAAATTACCATTCCATGTAATTACGTTTTGTTCTAAGATGTATTGGAACTTAGTCGTGGCAAAGTTATTGCATGGGATTTGAATTTGGGTTAAAGCGACATGAGGGTTCTATTTGCTTCTTTTTGAAACTAACACTGCATACAACTAATACAAAATCGAAGCACGTATTTATAAAAAGAAAAAAGGAGAAAAAAAAAACAGCCAAAGTGTCGGTGTATTTGTTGCTAAAGTGGAGAAGTCTAAAATTGAAGTTCAAAAGCGTGCCCTGCTTGTGAAAGATGCACTTTATTCAAAAAATAACAATTAGAAAGACAATGAAGGTTTTTTTTATTGAATTGAGAGTAGTACCAATATCTCATTTTAGTATTTGTTTTGTTAGCAACTGGTATCTGATTGCATAAAATTACATACCGGCAGTAAAAAGTCCCTTTCACAGAGTGAGGTCCCATGTAAAGATTAGCATAAATGTGAAATTTATTTTATTTTTAAAAAAGTTCCGCGACTTTTCTTACTCGGTTTAAAGATTCAGCTTGAGGTTTACTAAAACACATAAATACACTTTTAGAGTATGTATGAAATAAAATGGAACAAAAATCTATTATCGCTTTTAAAATGTCTGTAAGGACAAATTATCACCACCAACGTGACGGCTAAAGCCGCGGCTCAATTTTGAAGAATGAATCTTGGAAACTGTGCATAATATATATATCTATCGATGGTCTAGATTCTAGAATGATAACAATGTAGCTTTAAAATGCTGAGTTTACAGGAGATGCTTAAAACTTGTGAGATTCGAACTTATCCAGCAATATACATTTTTAAAATAATGATTCTTTTTTACGGAGTTTCTATTTTTGTCTTTTTGAGATACATATTTAAAGTTCTCCATTCTGTCCGTTATAAAAACGAACAATTAATCAAATCGCTAGTAAAAAGAGTCTCCCTAAGAAACTTTCATTCAAGTCTTTTCAACGGCTATCTTTACGTCTATAGATCTAAAAATAAAACCATCAAACGGGCTCACACTTTTCAGCAGGATGTCGAGCTACAGCGCAGATCTGATAGTGGAAAACCAAAATAAAAACACACAAATTAAAACCCAGTTAGAGCAGAGGCGCTAATAGACCGGCTTCCGTTGCGTTTTAGTAACCTACTAAAAACAACAACTAACTGAACGGCGATCATTGAGGAGTGCGAAATGTCGCTTTATCTGCGAGCGTAAAATGAATAAACGAAAGGAGGGAAAAAATATGTTCTTCGCAGATACTGATATATATCGCACGCCGTAGCCTGTAATGAAAAGTAACTTCGCACTGAGTGTGCAATAGGCTCCGAAGAAATTACTCGCTTGGCCATCAGTGTTATGACGCCCATCGTTCGATCTTCCAGCCCGAAGCGATTTAGGTTGACAGCTGGGTTAATGAATATTGGCATATTTGGCGATTTATCGCTTCATTAAAATTTCTTTTTGTTTATTTCTGAAACGAATCATAGAACGCATGAGAAAAGTTATCGCTAACATGAAGGAAAGAGAGAAAGAGATGGGAGTAGGATACGTTTACATTTTCCCATTCATTTCAGGGGAGAAATAAAGCTTTCTTTTTAAAACTAGATAGAAGTGGACAGAAATTACTTCATTGGACCAAAAACATTCCGAAATGCAAATCAGCGTTTATTCTTTTCTCCCCTACCTTTCAATAAAGCTCCTTTACAATGTTTTAAACTCTTTGTTGTTTTTTTTTTTAAATTATTATTATTATTTAAATGTATCACAACAAATTGGGAAGATTTGTATTGAGTTAATTAGAAATCATGGCGAGAAGTCCTTTTTCTGATTTTCACAAATTTTAATGCAACAAAAATTATCATATTTAGTTAATGAAAGATTTGCTCTTCACTCCCGTTTTTTCTGGGTAAATTAACCTTTTTCAATTTGCAACTTCAATAAATTATAGGGGGCGCTGCAGCCACTGTCTAATGGCGGATGAAAAAGGTAAAACAAACGCATGCCGTAACTTATAACTTGCTTTCACGCTTAGTGAATGACAGTATTTTTCCATCGTGTTTGTGGGAAGCTTTCTTTTCTATTCTTCTGAAATTACATTACACCATAAACTGTCTGAAGCCTGTAATTTACCCCAAATAAAACATGCGGAATGGAATGTTTTACCTTTTTCTTTAGTATTATTAATCACCGCAAGGTAGTGCATTCAAACTCTGGAGTTGCGAATAGTTTCTGAATATGTTCTAAAAAAATTACGCAAGTATTAATTTTAAGTCGTTTTCTTACATTTTTTCCTCCACTCAATCCATCTTTTATAGTCAAGAAAGTATTCGCGTCATACTTGGCGAAAGGTGTGAAATAGACATCTCAACACCATTTTATTACTTTACAATACGCATTGGAGGAAGTTTTGAAATTGCATAATGTTTTAAAAACATATTTTGACAAAAATATTTTTTTAGTAATTAAAATGTACTTAATTTTTAAAATAGAATCCCCATCAAGTTTTCGTATGTAATATTCTTATAGTATTACTACATTCCTGTCTTTTCGTATTAAAAAAAAATTATTTGTACGGGCTGCCATTGCTGCGTTTAAGAAACGGACTGAGCAAAGTCATTTGCTTAAAGAATCGTTTATAGAAGCAACCAAACACGAGTTGCTAAAAATAAACCGCCAGTAAGAGCTCATATCCAAGTAAGCAGCATTTTTCTTCGTGTAATTGCGAGGAGACACCTTACAATTTGAAAGCTGTAATTCGATCTCAAAGCATATAATCCTTTGCTAAATATTTACCTCCGGCCCTCTAGAGATAAAAGAAGGAAGGGAGGGAAGCTCGGCCACGAGTTTCGCTAAAAAGCTTGCGAAAAGGAAAAAGGCAAAAAAGAAAGAATCACCTTTGCGCGCTCTACGCTCCCCCCCCCCCCCCGCCTGCATGCATCACGATTGCGCAAAAGATGGATGCTGATCTTGAAGGGTGAGGTTATATAGAGAGAAAATTAGCGGGAGGGATGCATATTATGAATCATGGGGGGTGATATCTCTAGCCGGTTCGACTGAATATCTGAAGTGTGGAGGGTTTGACCAAAAAGTCTCGTTCTTGTGGTTAGTAATTGCACGTGTGTACTCTGCAAAGCATGCAAGTCCGCAAGAGGATGGAAATAGACGATATAGGCTGGGGATCGGGGTGCATCACGCCCCTTTACCCCCACCTCATCTTTACATTTTCGCTTCACCGCGATAGATCATTCTTAACAGCAGACAGTTTGGGCAAGCCCACCTTATCTACCAAGACAAAGGCGCCTATCCTGGAATATTATTTGCGAATACAAGGCCCATTATCACCTCGTTAGGACCTGTTCTCACACTACCGTGTCCCCCCTTCCAACCTGTCAAGAATACACCCCCATTCAGGGGGCCATGGCAACTAATAAGGAATAGCTCAGCAGAGATGCCATGTAAATGTATTGCTTCATATTTGATTCATATCAAAATCCCGAACTAGTGACAGGGCATATATTTAGGTAACCAAAATGTTATGAATTAATAGGGATATGTATGTTAGTATATATAAGTTCATAGACGTGATATATATTTTTTAATTTTATTTCCCGTTGCCGAAATTGTATGTGTATGTAATAATCAGCACGCGCTCAAACTGAATCACACCCAAATGGTTGTCAGCAGTTAAGCTAAGAATGGTCTCTGGGTTTATTTATGTTCTTTATTGCTTTCGCTTCGTTCTTGAAAGGACGAGTTCAGTGACCAAAAGGCTTTGAATGAAAGCGATTGATCATCGGTTTAGAAACTGGTAATGAATCGAACACTTTTCATATTGTTCTTCGCGAGTTAATGACTTTAAGATGGGTTGGATGTTCTCTTGACATGATATTGATAGGCAATAAAAGCACTTTCAAGATTGTTCAAAAAAATTCTCTCTTAATTCAAGCAATTGAAATGTATTGCATAATTATATTAATTACAGCTTAAGATGGGTTGAATGATGTATTTCGTAATAATTATACAGTTCTCATTGCAACTTTTTTTCCTTACATTAATTGATTTTTGAAAAAAGTTTATATATGTTATTAATGTTAAAGTTTGTTTACAGACAATACGTAATTTTTAAAATTTGTTTTTAAGTATTAAGAATCTAATTTTTGCTGAACGTAAATGCCATTCTTCGTTTATCTCTTTTTTATATTGCTAAAAATGCAATAAATAAAGAACTCGTTTTCGTATTTCATTCTCTTTTTTTTCCCCTTTAGTTTCACAACCATTTTCGTACGTTTTGTATGATACAAGATAAAATAAACAAAAATAAATAACTGTAAGACTGAATGAAATTATTTTTCGATAAATAGCAAGATTTTAATATTTAGATATAGATTTTATTGATGCGTTGTAGCTGTAGAAAAGCATTTTAAGTGGAGGTTTGAGGAAGAGCTATTGAATTTCATGCATTTAACTATTACTCTGTTGCAGAGAGTGAAGATTAGAATTAACTGCTATTACTATTTTTACAATCAGGGCCTTATTACCGCACAGGCCTACTAGGCCTGGGCCTGGGTCCCCTTCTTCCTAAGGGGCCCCAAATTACTTAAAGAATTATGCGTAGCATTACAACTATACAAAAATCACGCACCTTTTTAAAATAATAGCCTTCAGGTAACCTCCAAATTATTGTGGGCCTTGGGCCTCACTTTTAGTTAGTCGGGCCGTGTTTACAATGTGCATATATTTGAACACTGAGTTAATAGAGCTTGAAAACTGTTTGTCCATTTGAAACAATATTTCGAATTGCACTTTGTTAATTTGAAGAAAAGTGATTTTTTTTTTCTTTTTAAGTTGCGAATGTTTGCACTTCTTGCTTGGTTGATAACCTTTTTCACACCTCTTTGCATTCAGTTTGATTAAAAGGATTAATTTTAATAATAATTTAAATCGGATTTCATTTTCTATTAAAAATGGGATGAATCATTTGCACTCAGTACTGTAGTTAGAGAGGGTGGGGACGCATTCCACCAAATATCTGGGATTTTTTTTTTTTTTTTTTTTTTTTGAAAAATAATGGAAATGTAATGTACATTGGTTTTTACCACCTTTTCTTTTGGTGGGTTCCCTAAATATTTTTTTCCTACTTCAGCACTGCTTGCTCTACACAAGAAATTTAAAATCCGTAATTCGGGGCTATTTTCCTCAAAAACTTCGATTATGCTAAGAATAAAAGTACAAGTACACTTCCATTCTATATACAGGGTGTTCCGTTTTAACCTGCAAGACCTTTATTTTCGCAACCGTTAGTCCTAGATGTATACTTAATATTGCAAAAATGTTCAAAATCAGATGCAGAGTTAAGATATTGAAAGTTTGAAGTAAAAATAAAAATAAGTCAAAAAATACAAAATGTAACTTTTTATGCGGTCCCCAGGTCCCCTAACTTATATTTAGGGAATAATCTCCATTGAAAAATAATTCTCATGCAAGAAATTTGAAATTAGTCCGACCAATATTCAGCGAGATATGAAACGCAGCATTTTGTGACTTACACCACTTTTCATTCGCCGAGAATAACACCTTTTGGGGGAAAATGTAGCGGTTAACAAGAGTTTAAAGTTATGTGTGTGCATAGAGTATGGTTTTTCAAAATGTTCGAGGTTTTGTAGTGTTTTGCGTAACACGGCATTACATTTACATTTATTTTTGAACAGCAATGAAAAATAAAAATACCTTGATTTTCTGACTTTGACGACCTGACATTCTTCTGAAAGGGCGATAAGTTCCAATCTCATCTTCTGTATGGTCCCTTAAAACTTTAAACTGAAATATCTCCTCGAGTTTTGGTCAAACAAACTTCTAGCTTTTGTGTCAGTAATAGTTTTCAATGGAGATTATTTCTCTAAAGATTTGTTAGGGGACCTAGGGCCCGAATAAAAAGTTGAATTTTGATTTTTTGACTCATTTTTATTTTTGCATTAAACTTTCAATATCTTAACTGCATCTGATTTTGAACATTTTTACGATTGGAAGTATACATCTAAGACTAACGGTTGCGGAAATAAAGGTCTTCCAGGTAAAGGTTAAAACGGAACACCCTGTATATGATACAAATGAATCCATTTTATTTTGAACTGTTCAGTTGTTTGTAATCACGGATTATTTCGTAGAAGAAAAATCTATTCACTACAGGCAAAACGGTTAATGTTAAAGACGAGGAATTTGAAAGGAAAGAAAAATAATCTAGTTAGCCACTAATTTTAATTCCATTTTGTGCAGTTTCCGCACAAAACAGAAGCTCCCGTGTCCGACCCAATACTTAATTATTTTTGGTCGCATTGGTAAATGTTAGACATTAATTCAGAAAATCATCAGGAGGAAAAGAGATTTTTTTAACTGATAGTGGCTTAAAAATGCAATTATGTCTTTCTTTAGAGGCCTAATCACAATTAATATTTGTAGCTAATATATGTTGGAAACTTTCTAGAACCTGGATATGTATACATACGTACATTTCAACGAGGCAAAATTAACATTCTTACTTCGAGTCAATAAAAGGACAATATTAAGGTCAAAGTGCTAACTTAATACGGTGTCCTCCATAATGATACACCAAAGACGCTGACTTTTCGAAATTCCATTTTGAGGCTTGGCTCTTCAAGAATTTTTTTCGGATTCAGTGCTTTCTCAATGAAGTTTGGGAGCGCCCACTGATTCAACTGCCCTTCTTGTTAATAAGTTCTCTTGTTTGAAAGCATATTGAGTACGGTTTCAAAGAAAGAAATCCTGTTTGGTTGAAAGATGAAAAAAAAAAAAAAAAAAAAATCCTCATTCGAGCTTGTGTGATCTTTCATCAACAAGTTATTAAAATATCAAAATGAGAAAAGTCATCATCCGCTACGAGGCTGGAATTTTGCTCAGCTCAGTTTGGTTTTATGAGGAAAACCACTGCATTAATATTGACCCTGTGTCGTTTCGGTGTCGTCATAAGTTTTCCTATTTGGACACTTCTAAATAGGCGTTTTTACCATTAACTGAAACCGCTAGTCACTCGCTTTTTGGTAGACATGCACCCCACCGAAGATGCAGACTCAACCCTCCCTTCAAGAAGGAAAACTAATAAATGTAAAAGTGGGAAGACGAGAAATGCCATCAATTAACCAAGAAGGGCTGCCCAGTGCATGAGCATGCTTGTGGGCTCTCAACAGCAATTAGCAAGTTTCTCAAATATTTTTTCTCTTTTCTTTGTCGTTCTTTTGCTTTCTTCGTCTACGGATAGAAAACGTGATGAGAGTAGCACCTTCCAAAGGGGAAAAAGGAAAAAGGTCACTACCATTTTTTCCTTTCAGTTTATGTTGACCTTAATTATTTTCAGTGTGGATAGTGGTTAGTTATTGCTTCGTAGAAGACCTTTCCATCATTTATCTTTTGTGTCGGCAGATGGGTTGGTATTTCGCTAGCTGTTGCTGTGGACAGGCGATCAGGGTGGTACAGTCACCTTCTTGTAAATGCTTGAAACAGAGGGATTAATAGGTAACAAGTACTTCCTCATTAACCAGGGAGCTCCCCATTCTTCGTACTTGGCAATGCAAAAGTAATCTCTGATAGAACGAATAAAAGGAGGTCCCAAAATGCTTTAATTTTAATCAGAATTTATTGTTATATCTTTTAATTTTCTTCACTTTTCTTCAATAGAATCCTCAACTGTTACGCAGTTATAGAAAATGATCTGGAAGAAGTGCCGAAAAAAAGGGTTCTAGTTTCAAATGCTTTTTCCAATTATTTATACTTAATCCCTTTTCAAAAAAAAGTCTCGTATTATGTGTATCTGCGCCATGATTTGAAGACGCGCTTAAAAGTATTGTTTTCGTTAGCATTTTAGAGAATAAATAGTTATGAGTTTACATTGCTTCTTTAGTTTACACATGAACCTAGTTCAAAAGAAAAAAACATATTTTTCTCTAAAACCTTTTGTAGCCCTACATGGTGCATGTAGAGCTCGTTAGGCTGCAAAGTAAAAAACATAACAAAATAACGAAAATAAAAAACTGTAATCAAAACTTTTTGATCCCCAAAATGTTTTTATTTGACTTCATAATGGTATTTATGAGCATAAAATTTTCAATTTCATCTACGCCGGCACGAAAAAAAAATGAAATTTTCATTAAAATATGGAGTGGGGACGTAGTTTATTTTAATTTTATATGCGAATTCAGAAATGTCGAAATTAGACCGTAATTCCGTCCCTACACTACAACTACCTACTGAATATTGTTCGTTCAATCAATAAATCACATGTCCTACTTCGTCAAAAACCTTAACACACATCACATGAAAGGTTCTCAATGTATCATTTAAATTAATTACATGTACTACTTAAGATGATATCGGGTAGAGTTCGAATTCAGTTACAGTAGAAGTCACCTGTAAATGCATCTCCGACACCAGTTACATGTTTGGGGATGTGAAAGGGGAGAAGACAGGGATGAAGTTGGGGAGAGAAGGTCAGAGATTCTCTCTCTCTCGTTTGGCTGTCGTTTCATGGTCGGATAATCACTGACAGAGGCTTCGGAAACGACGTTGCGGCGTCGTAGGACCTGCGCTTCTCCCCCTCCACCCTCTGTCTTCTTTCTTGTAGAAAGAAATATGATCGGGCGGGGGTTCGAATTTGGCAAATTATTGCTCTTTTCCGGCATTTTTATCCGTTTTTTTTTATCAATCATCTATTTATAAGATTAGGCAATCGAAGAGAAAAGCCTAATTTTGTTTAAACAAAGTCGATTAACAGTTGGTTTAATTATATATATATATATATATATATATATATATATATATATATATATATATTTTAAATATAAAACCCATGAAAGCAGTGGTGTAGTCCTGAAAATAGAAAAAGGACGGAAGACGGGAGGGACGCTCACACATGTGAACCTAAGTTTGTCAAAATTAGAAAGTCGGGGGGGGGGGGGGGCACACTTCAGTTAAAATTAAACAGTTATCACACAGTTGCATGAAAGGACGATATGGTGGTAAAAATTAAATGTGAGTTAACTTTTGAAGCTTAATATTGATCAAGATATAAATGCATATATATATTATATCTGTGTCGTTTTAAATGCATTGTTCTTCAGCTCTAGGTCCCTTGTTTTAGAGTAGGATGCGTCGTTTTAAAACTTTTGTCTTTGAAGTATCCACCAAACTAGCAGGCTAAAACTTAAAAAAAATCGCTAACCATTATAAAATCGGAAGAAATAACAAAGAGATAAATTTAAAAAAAAAAAAAAAAAAAAAAAAACACAGTCAGTAACTAATGAAATTAAAGCAGGATAAAAGCTTCAAAGCATTGATGATTACGATTAACTTATACATGAAATCAGAGGCTTTTACCCAACGCCTCCTCGGCACTTGGAAATCAATTAACGGCGATATGGATGCTCAGAAACATTCTTGGATACCAATAACTGCTAGGCGGTTGTTATATGCATTATAGCAACCCATAAAAAGCAAAGGCAAAAAAAAAAAAAAAAAAAAACTTTCGTGCCTCTTGAAAATAAAGAGTTTCGGATAAATGGCATGTGAAAAGGCCTTCGTTGGTCCTTTTGTCAGAGCAACTCCACTCGTTATATCCATCCATAAAGGAATCCTAATGCTCGTTACTCAGTTGAATAACTGAGGTCAGGTTCCGAGAGTGTCTTTTCGCAGTCGGGGAACTGAAATTAGAGACTGAAATCAATCCCAAATGCGTGTGCTGGGCTGCGAGGAAAGTTTTGGGCCCGGAAAAAGGAATCAAAGTGCGTAAAGCGTCCTTTCTTCGAGGAAAATTGTTATAGCATTTGAAATGGATTGCTTCGGTTGGAGGAGAGCGCATTTGATTTAGGTAGCAGGGCTGGCTGTGAGAGTGAAATTCATTTCGGAGGACTGACGTGTATGAAAACCGTGAAGAGTGGGTCCGTGTCACATCAACCGGAAGAAAAAGAAAGAAATTCTCAATCTGACCATTTTATATTTTCATGAAACTGATAGAAGTCTCTCTCTTTGACACCCAAAACTCATGCACTTATTTTTTTTAAAAAAATCTATCATACATGAATACGTAATTAATTTGTGAAATTCCTTGAAAAACACTTTTTTTTTAACTTGCAGGCAGTTTTGAAATGTTATAACAACTGCTATGGAAGCTACAGAGTTCTACAATATTTCTTTTTTTTTTTCAAAGACAATTCATGTACTTTAACTTGATATGTAAATGGAAATTTTCAAAAAAAAAAAAAAAAAAGAAAAAAAAGTAAATAAATAAATAAATAAAATAATAATAATAATGATAATAATAATAATAACTAGATAGTGTCTTTGAAAGTTTTGAAAAAAAAATGTATGTTTTTAATGTGTTTTGTTTTCATTGATCGTGTTTAATTTAGACTATAAATGTAGCTTTTCTCATACATGTAAACTTTTGCGCTGAAAAACATTTACCCATTTTCAAGCTTAAACCTTCAGAAATGCAGAGTGCCCAGCATGAAAGTGAATTCACTACTTTAACAATTGAACCTTAATAAGTATTTTCTTCACAGACATAATTCATGTAACTTTGCCAGAGCTCTCACTTCCGTCCAACTTAAAGTTCATCTCAACACTCGTCGTACCATAAATTAAAGCACTTAGCCCAACACAACATATGCAATACATATTACGTCTCTTCCGTATGAGTACGTCTAATAACTCGGTGTACATTTTAGTTCAGGGTACGCGTAGAAATGCGGTAGCGACAGCTTTTTGACGCCTAAAAAACACTTAAATTTTCAACGATCGTTAGTTAGGAGTTGACCCATCGAAGGAGCCATTTCTTTCTCTGGTTGGAGCAGCGCTCAACTGCGAAAATTAATGATTCCCGAATCGACGTTTTTAGAAACCGTTCCACGTACTTCCCTAGAACAACGGTCGTCGGTAAGACTGGTTCAGCGAAATAATGGTATAAAAGGAATTGCCGGTAGTTTTCTTGCTATAAAGTTCCCTCTCTGGATGCAATCTTAGCTTCTCGGAGTTTAGGTTCACTATTTTTATGTTTTACTTAAAAATAGTTGAAAATAAGTTAGTTATTTTGCTTACGTAATGCAAAAGTAGTAAATAAATAGCAAATAAAGTTTTTTTACATTTCAAAATTTTTTAAATTGTGTAAAAGTTTTTTTTTTTGCTTTTCAAAAATTTTAAAATTGTGTTAAAAAACTGGTTGTTTTTACGTTTTAAAAATTTTAATATTGTTAAAATTTTAAATATTAGATCAAAATAAATGAATGACTTTCTGATGTTGAAGATGATGAAATTTGAAGCATTACAATGTTTCTATAAGCTGTAAAAGAGTTACCTTTTTCCAAACTATCACGTGTTAATATCGTTACAGCGAAAAGCTTTATTTTTAGTCAATACACCTCTTTATGAAATTTAAGCCTATAGCAATAACAGTTAAACGAATACAAAGTATTTGAAACATTGCAATTTCTCTACATATCATATTTTATTAGTTAAAACATGAATTGTAAAAAAAAAGTGTATATATGAACCAAATTTGGTCCGTGTTCATCGTAACACGTATCGTATTTTGGATAATTGGTTATATTAAGAGACATTTTAGAGTTGCTAGTGAAAAAATAAAACATTGTTTAAAAATTACAATATTTGAAACAGTCAGAAGTTTATAAAACAGAACAACCCTTTTTGCAATAAAATTTTCTTATCGTATTCCTTTCGAGTTCAAAATCCTCTCTATCTTACACTTTGCAATAGACACCAGAGCCTATGTTCAAGAATTCAGTTACTTTACCTTTAGTGTCATGAAAAACACTTGAAAATTGCCCTCTAAAACACTACATTCAAACCACACCATTATCCTCCAAACTGGAGATTACGCAGGGGAAAAAAACAAAAATACCAACCAAGTAAAATCGAAAATATATATTCCAGTGATGTTTCTGTGATGCTGGAAAATTATAATTCTGTTTATGGCAATGGTACAAGCTTGTGCTATCAAGTCCAAGGAGAAACAAGGGAAGCATACTTATTAGCCGGGACAGATATTTTGGTGCTCATCGTTCGAATGAATTGAGCAGGAAGCTGATGACTTTGCTATTAATTCTTATAACTCTTGTCTATTAGACCATATCACAGGATGTTTTGGCAATTAAAGTTAAATTCGGAGAATTAATTAAATTTAATATTCTCGTATTGTGATGTTATGCACGAAGTACGAAAGTGTCCGAAACTAAAAGAAGAATTGCTGAAAGTTTTTATCTTTTTTCTTTTTTTTTGAAGTGAAGCATCTGATGCGAGGGCTTCGAAGTTCTGATCTGCAAACATTTTGTAAGGTGGAAGTGCCGTAGATGTTTTTTAATTGTTGCCAAAAAAAAAAGAAAAATAATAGTTATTATTAATTTAGTTTTGTTAATAAATGTAACAAATTAATTTCAAGACTGAAATTAAGCAAGCATTTAATTCACGTCAAGTCATCAGTTTGAAGTGTAATCCACATTCTTAGGTTCAGTTTTGACTCTCAGCCTTAGTTTGTTAATTTATATTAACAAAATTTAAATTACTGTTTTTTTTTTTTTTTTTGGCAATTGTTAAACAGCGGATTTCGAGTATTGTTTAGTTTTCTCGTAGTTTAGAATCTATTTTCTTCATCAAAATATACAATTTTATTGTGAATATGCCTAGTTCAGACGCAGAAAGGACAAGAGCGTGGCTTGCCTGAGAAAACATGCGGGTGAGGTAACAGTTCAGAATGCATAAAAAAGAAAAGAAAAAAGTTTTACTTCTATCACATTTCTTTATAACACACATTTTTTTTTCAATTAATTGTTTTTCTCGAGTACAGTAACTTTCAATAAATATCAAAAACAACATCTATATAAGAATCAGTGAAAAAAAAAGTGAATCAGAAAATTTTGTAATTTTCTGATTCACTTTTTTTCAAAATTCAGAAACCTAAAATCAATATAAAAATGCAAATGCTAACAATGATGGTGTCACTAAAAACTATCTCGTTTGTTTTCGTGCGCTAAAACTAATAAATTAGAAAGTTTAAATCTTAAAGTAACTCCAAGAGAATCGTGACTGAACACTTCTGCGCTAGTGCTCGATTACGACTTTCTCGTTGTGTGTTGAACAATTTCTGCAGTGCTAAAGGGACTCCATTCTACCCAGCATTTTCCTAACAATTAGTACTTTATTTATGTTTATTTATGTTTTTTATTTATTTTATTTAAATTTCAATCATGTCCGAGTACACGGCATTTTTGATACTTTTTTCATTTTTTAATGTTTGGGCATACTTATAGATAGTGAGTTATGAATTTATTGATACTGATTATGTAGTGTATGGAAAATAGTATTTTATTGCATTGAATAATTATATCCTTGTAATAATAAGGATATCGTTTAATTAATTTATTAATAAGAATATCCCTTCTCTAAATTTATATATATTTTTAATTTCCAATGGCGGTCACAAAAGATAATACTGATATCCAAAACAAATTAACAAAGAAATAACAAAAGAATGACTGTAAAAAAAAGTCTATGAACCCATTCGGTCTCTTACTTCCTATCAATATCGTTGCCATAAACTCTTGGAGTACAACGTAGGGCAGCGCTTCAAATGATTACAATCCATGGGTTCCAGAAGAACTAAGAGGGGCTTGGATCACATGGGGGAAAATTGTAGATCACTTAGCAGCTAAGCGTTTCCAGGATTCACCACGAGGAGGTTGATCTACGTTGCACCCAATTGAAAGATTAAAAACATTATAAGTTTAATGTTATTTACCAGACAAATTTAAAATATTTTCATTTTCTGCACTCAGTTTGATCTTCTTATTTTGCATTGAAAGTGGGAAATCATTATTGCTTTGCTAATTTTTTCTTTTCTTCCGTTACAGTCCGCGGCGCGGCGAGCAGGGACGAGCTGTGCGAATTGTAAAACGACCACAACCACTCTCTGGAGAAGGAATCAGAACGGTGAACCAGTATGCAATGCCTGTGGCCTCTATTATAAACTACACAATGTAAGTATCAGTTTAGTTCTCTTTCATCGTTATTGTCTTCGTCGTAATGAAAGTCCGATTGCTTTTTTAAATAATTCCGCAGTAATAAGCAGCAGAATTACGCTGATTAGAATGCGAGTTCAACTTTATATAAGGCACGCGTGAAAAAATGCATCAAAATCTTGGAATAAATCGCGTGCATAAGAATTCAAAACTTCAGGAAGTCTTAATTCATCTACACGTCAGCTGATGCTTCCTAAGACTTTAAAAGTGACTTAGCTGTTTAGTATTATCTTACCTGCTAATGTTTCTTCAAGCTAAGCCCAATGGACGCACAAAATTTTGATTTTTTACACCAAAAAAAAAGTAAGAAAGAAATTAAAAGAAAAAATTACATTTTAGTATTCTGTTAATAAGAAAAAGAAAATAAATCTTGTTTGATATTTATTCTATCAGTGTCAGTTTTAGACAACCCCTTTTTGTTACATCATATTGCTGATCCCTCCCCCCCCCCCCTCACATAAAATTCCTCTCTCTTTCCCACTCACGCCAGTGGCGCAGTCGCATTTTTTTCCTGAGGTTATAATTATTGTCTTCACTTGTATACATAATAAAATACTAATATTGTCAACGAGCTTCAGTGGTCGTGCGTAGTAGTGGAAGGAATCAAACGTTTCTCCTTTAGAAGGAGCCTTTTAGCTTTTCTGATTGCTTCATGATAAACTGAACACACATAAAATATAAATTACTTCGTCCCATTTTGTTTTATTTTGTGACATACGCACTTATACTACTTGAGAACGTCTTCAGCTTCTAACGAATACACACTCAAGCACACCAAAACACACCGAAATTGAGCGACAGTTAGTTTGAACCAAGCGCGCAAGCACAAATACGATTACGCTTCGTATGAAGAGGTATTAGAGGGGAGGGAAAGAAAGAAAAAAAGAGAGAGAGGAATAAAAAAAGTGGGTGAACATTTTTGAGCGTAATATGTGTCTGCGAAGTCGTCCTTTGATAAACTCCAGCCAAGTCCCCCGTCTATAATTATTTGCTCAGTGATCATAAATCAGAAAGGCACCGATATATGGGGGGTTGCAGAGGGAGTGCACTGAGGTGCGGGAAAGGCGTGACCTTGGGGTCAAAGCTGCCTTTTCACCCCCACATACCTGTCTCGTTACGAACTTTTACCTGAGATCTTTCTGCCACTGCTATTCATATCCAGTCGAGGCGAAGAGGCTGAAGTTTCATTTTTTCTGATGTCTTGTTGCCTATGCGTTTCATTTTTGGAAAGTTATTGAATGCGTTTGGTAATATTCAACTTTTGTTTATTTTTCTTGGGATTACGCTTAGTTTCAAGTCACTAAAAATATTTGGACTCTTATCATCTAATGTCTTTCTGTTTCAAACATTTCTTAGAAAGAAAACAAAAACTGAGCTAAATTGTTCCTAATATAGTCGAATCTTTTTATAATGAATCATAAACCTCAATATGTCAGCATTTCCTCATCCACGCATATTGTATGTTCTAAAATATTTATATATTACATATTACTTCCTGTTGAGGCACCCCACCATTTAAAACAAAAAACAGACCCATTTAAAGTATATTAGTTATTTTTAAAACAGAGCAAAATATTGTTTTCTTTGTTTAGTAACTTATGTTTTATATTGGGGAAAAAGCACTGATTTATCAAATTTTGTATTTACTATTCCGTCACATTTTAAACGGGTGTGACGAATAAAATGTTCCGTTAACCGATTTACATTTGTTTATGCATGAATTTTTTGGGGCGTGTGAGTGTGATCACAATCTCTCTGAATAACTCTTTTTTATATAAAAGAAAATTTCTTCACTGTAAGAAATAAAAAGGATAAAAATAAATAAAAATGTCAGTGAAAGCATCGTCTTTACAATTTTGTCGCTGTTAGTAAACAATCAAGCGTAATTTCCGCTCAGTTATATGAATGCAGACGAGTCATCCCTTCAAGGGGGGAATTCATCACCCTACGAGGTTAGAGATTTTTATCATCAACATTCGATCTCATGTTTTCTTTCCGGGTGAGTAGTAGCACCAATTAGTCAAGATGCTTTACGCTTGGGACATTATTGCTTTTTCTTGGTGGATAATGAAGTGGCGACAAACAGACAGAATTTACGGCGTCCGATGGCGCCTCGACCCAGACAGACACCCTCTTCCTGAAGCAAACATTGGGGGTATACAGGAAAAGGGTCGGAGGTAAAGTTGGTGGTCAGTTTGACTCTGATGGCGACATTTTGACAGGAAGAGGCAGTTTACTCTCCAGGGGTCAGTTCGGAGTTGAATTCTTCTCTAAGTGACCAGGCTGTTCTTCAAGCTTTCTTTTTTTTTTCTTCCCCCTTGCTCACTTTTTTTTTTCTTGAATTCAGAGGTTGTCAGTGTTATAATGGATGGATTAGGAAAACTTACAATGAGGATCACTCTTGTCATGTTTGGAGAGAGGAGGAGGACGAATAAATCTGTTGGGATGTGTTTGTTTTTCTTACCAGTCAAGGCGAATAGGGAGGGTGGGACATCTATTTTTTATTTCACTCACAGCACTAGAATGATTTCGGTTCTTACATACACAAGTAATAGGCATTTGTAATAATTATCCTAACTCAGCAGAAAAAAACTTATTTTCTGAAGATGTTTTTTGTTTCATTTTTAAATTTGATTTTGAGGTTCTAATTTTATCTATTCTCCAATAATAAATTCCGTACTTCATATTTGTGGAGGCTTAAATTTTTATAAATTCCTCCTCATGAATAATTTCTCGAATTCAGTATTTTTTTTCTTCTTTTTTGAACGATTTATTTTCATCTCGTTTAAAAAATATTTCTTTCATTTTTCTACTTATTATAATTATTTTTTTCTGTGGTATTTGCAATCTTATTCAAACACTTTTTATACTTTGTTATAAATCAGCATTTTAAATATTCGCCCCCCTCCCTCCCTTTTTCTTCAGCTCAATATTACTTTTTTTCTGCTACTTTTCAGTCTTATTCAAACGATTTTTATCCTTTTCGCTACATGTAACAAACTGAATATCCAGCACTAAAAAATCCTTTTTCTTTTTTTTGGGAGGGAGGGGGGCAACTAATATCTCTTTTATAAAACTCGATGCCTGCTGCCTGAGAGCAAAAAATAAATAAATAAATAAATAAATAAAAATAAGAAAAATCAGTATTCGTTTGATAAAATTTGGCACACTTTTATGCATTTTAAAACTGTAAAACTGTGTTAAAAGTTAATGTTAACGCGCGTTTTATTTAAAATTGTTTTTATTTATTTATTTATTTTAATGTTATTATTTACTTAAAAATCTTTTTCTTCGATTCAGGTTTTTTTTTAAATCATATTTAAACCACTCTCTCCTCTTTTCTCATAAAACAATTGATAGATAATTCAGCAAACATAATTAAAACCATTGAAAAACACTTAAAGAAGTCATTTGAATGATCATAAAATCTATCGAGTTGCTTTTGTTCTTATTAAAATCAGTTTCGCTTAATGACCATCGAACACTGCGTTCAGAATTGTCACATCTCACAAATTTTCATCCATATTTTGTTTAGTTTATACTCCACTCTATACTTTCTTGTATGATACATTGTATCAGATAGAATATTCCTGCTCTTTTCATTGGATTTCTTAATATTATAAAGTAATGTGTTACGTGTTAATTGCAGCTTTAAAAAAATAATAATAACAAAATTATTATATCAATAAAATATATTGCAATGGTAATTGTAATTGCATCATAAAAGAATGGATGACACTAAATTATTATTTTTAATGAAATATATGAGCTATCATGTGCGAGACTGAGGGTCCTTTTTGCCGCGAAATGGCTCAAAGGAACCAACTACAGATAGATAGCTCAAAGGAACTTCTTCCGCTGTTAAGGACAGACTGAATAATTCCTCAATTGTTTGATATCAATATTTGCTATAACGTGCTTATAAAAGTCCCGATCACGACAATTTTTGCAGATGCGTTGAATGATCACTATACTTTCCGCCACACCACACTCATGGATGCTTCAATTAAACAATTTTTTTCGATAAAAATCAAGGCAATTGAACTTGAAATCGTTCCCAGTGATATTTGTGCGTGACTACGACTATAATTCGACAGTTAAGTCCCCCATAATACTCACATTATGACGCAACCGAAAAGCGGCTGCCGAAATTTTGACGCACTTGAACAACTGTATTAGAATTGCAATTCAATTGCTTCCCTGCTTGGTCGCATCTTGCCAAACTTACCAAATTTAATGACCCGTTTTATTGCTTGTCGCCAGTACTCGAAGCACTGCCAGGGTGAGAAACCACGCCCCTTTCTTATGTTTTCCCAAATTTCGACAAAGAGTCATGGCGTAACTTATCACTTCGTGAAATGCAGGAATCTAGCAGGATTTATGCAAATCTTTTAGTTAAACTTTTATGGATTTATGACTTAATGTTTAGGATTGAGGAAACGAATTGTGAAGAACTTCTGAGGGGCAATTAGTAATGTACTGGTAAAAGCGGAGCAACAAGTAAGATTGTGCCTGCGCTTTTAAAGACCGCTAAGCTTATTAAAAACATTTTTTGTAGCTATAAGTTGATTGGCACGAACCATTCCCTTCTTATGAAGCTAAAAATTGAAAGGTCTTGAGTAATTAGAGGAGAAAAAGATCGAGTACTTCATGAATCCAATTAAGAAGTATAATATGTTTTTTCTTTCCAAATTATTCTTACCTTTAATCTCAGGGATAACGTGCAGTTATTATGTAAACTATCTGCCAGTTTTTTTGAATATTATAAAAAATCGTTTTGTGGGAAGGCAGATGTGAAGATTCTATAATTGTTTAATAATAATAATCATTATTACTCTTAAACAATGTAATAATAATTATTATTATTACTAAACAATATAATAAAAACAATATCATGTTATAAATAATTAAAAATAATAACAGTAACTAAAAAAAATAAAAATTTAAAATTAGATCACTACATGTGTTTGTAGGTATCTAAAAAAAAAAATTCATCCAATTTCATATATTTACTTCTTAAAATTATATTTTTAAGATAACATGCGATAATGTCTAATAACCCAAAAATTGCGTATGAAACAATTATTCACGTTACACAAATGTTTTCATATGCCTTTCAAAGTTATCACACTTAATTTCGTTAAAACTCTGATCTGACACCTACATTTTTGTTCAATCTATCCTTATTTTCCAAAATAAATCCTCTCACATTTTTCCAGTTATTGTTTTTTTCTTAACGAAATATTGTATATAATGATCGCTATGATATTCTTTACGTTGCTTTTGACATGCATTTTCATCACCCGAGCAAATAACAAACAGTTAAAGCAGGAATGTTCTTTTATTTTCTCAAAAAAAAAAAAAAAATCAGAAAATTCTCTTAAAAAAGATTATTCAATTATTAGTTTTTTAAATAGCCTAACACATATTTTCTCGGCACTATTCTATTCTTTCTCCCGACTATTCTCCTTTCACCCGGGCACACGAGTATCTGGCGCCGGCAGTCGTTTCGGGTGAGGAGCCCCGTCGTGGGGCATTCTCAGAATTCTCTAGGCACCTCGCACGCGCCCGAGCCCCCTGCCGATTCGGCCTTCTCCCGTTACGACGCCGACGCCGAGGTTCTCGGCCCAGTAATGGGGCTTCCGGAATTCAACGTTCCAAAGGATTACGTTTTTTTTTTTTAAAAACTTAATCGCCTTCTTGTTTCTTTTCGAGCTGACAAATCCTGATGGGACACACATCGTTGTGCAGTGTTGAAAAGTGTGGGAGTTTTTATGACGTTTGATTATGAAGAGCACACAAATAGTTCGTATGAGGCAGTGAGAAGCAAAGGGATGTAAGTGGACTTTTTAAAGTTTTGCGAAAAACGCGTTTTTAATTTCAGATTGTAGAAGACTTTCATTGACATTTTTTTTCTAAATCTTTCTGTATTGCAGCACTTACTAGGCGAGTTCTTCTTACATTGCCAGATTATCTCCGATTTTGGCACTTTCATTCCTTTGCTTCTCACTGCCTCATAATGTCACATGTAGTTCATAATAAATCCCTTTACTCTAATTTGCCGATTTCGGGAGTCTAGCAAGAGGTTGGATTTATGAAGTGATTCACAGGTTTAAGTTACCTTTAAATAATATCTCCAAAATAGCGGGCTTCAACAAAAGTGAACCTAAATTAGCCCCGTAAAGTGTTAATTGCATTTAAGCGTTAATTGCAGACGAGTTTATTCATAAATTAAATACATGTGTATTCGAAGCACCACAAAAAAATTAATTAATTAATAAAATAAAATAAATAATTTTTTGAGAGCTTAGGTTTAAAAAGAAGCTTTTTACAGAACTCTTGAAAGCATTCCTTTAATAAGACATGCGCCCACACATATGTGTGAGTGAAAGAAAGAGAAATCGTGGCAGACCAAGATACATGAGGATAGTGTTTGACATTGGCGAGGGGGTGGGGCGTTAACCCCCAGATCCCTTGGATTTAATACAATTGCCAATCTTAGTATGGTAATGTTTGAACTGCTGTAACCTACTCCCGCCCAAGAGAGAAATTTTGGTTGCGCTACCGCTTAACATTATTTAGTTTACAACAAGAAGCATTGTGATACCAAATTGTAAAAATATTTAAACGTTGCATGTTTCCAGAAATAAGAGTAGTTCTCCTATTTTGTGTAAATTGTTGCATATTTTTAGGAGGAAGTATTCATAAGACTTGCTTAGGAAAATTTAAGTTCTTTTTTATAACGAAATAATATTAATAGAATGGGAAAAGGCGAAAAAAAAATCTGTCTTACAATAGTTAATTATATACGTGCAAAAAAGGGAAATGTTACCCTATTTATGCTTATTATTTTACTGCATAGGATTTAATGATGGGGGGGGGGGGAGGGAGAGAGATAGAGAAGGGAAGGGGTGGGGGACATTAAGCCCAGGAAGTTATTTTGAAGCCTCCACTCAACAAAAATCAGGATTTCTTTGGCTGATGTATGTGAGTTCGAAACCTATTATGTTTATGTTTGTTTTAATAATTGTGTAAAACTCAACCGCATTGTGCAAAACTAAACTTAAAATCCACATAATTTGAGAAACACAGATAATCTCTGGCTATTTATCTCGCTAGTAAACACAACTTTTGCTTAATTCTGAACTGGGGACCTTCGTGCAAACGAATTACCTGCCTACAAATCAGAGCTAAACAAGCCTTCAAAACGAAACAGTCCCCCTTAGCTTCTGTGAAAGAGATAATGCCTGAAAGAAAGGGAACGTTGTTTAGGGAGGCATGCCACACTGAACTGAACCAATGCTTCTTGTCAACACGATGTCAAGAGCACCCCTATTGCGCGGGCCTGGCGCCAGTGCTCGGCGCCAAAAGAGTGGTTATGGTCCTAAGGAAGGACTGAAAATGCACAAATGGTTTGACGATCTTTTATTGTAATATTGGGAATTATACCATATTGTAATGTTTTTTGTAACTATAGAAATTATTACAACTATAAACTTAAAATTAGGGAAATGGCCTGCTTAGGCGTAATTTTAAAACAATTCTAATATCTCAAGCCAGATTTTTAACTTCTAGATGTTGCAATAATCTTACTAGTGGGAAAAAGGTTCTTTATGGTAAAGGGAAAATTTATTTACATTTGTAATTGCAAGCTACCACAGCCCTAATTTATAAACTTATCACTAAGCATAAAATTAAGATCATCAAGCTAATTGTTTTTTTTTCTATGAAAATTTAGGTGTGAAAAATTTTAATTGGCAATTTCATAGATCCAATATAATAGAAAAATAATTTTGAAATCTTTTTGACGTTAATTTTTCTGTAATTGTTACATGCATAAAATTGCAAAGTAATTAATAGAAATATGGATAAACCATGCATAATAATAGAATCATTAGTAGAACCGTTGCATGCTACTGTGTCTCACTCACATCATTTCAGTTTGCATTTTAAATCAATATTTTCCTTTTAATTTTAACAATTTTTTCTCTTCCTCTTCGAAACTTTTTCCCCTTTTTACTTAATGAATGCATTGCGTCAGATAATCTTCACAGACACTGAAACTCCAGTCTTCTTACATTCGATGATCATGAACAAATGTTTTGAGTTCTTGTCAACAATTTCAGCCTTTCACTAGCTTTTAAATGATCCCGCATCATTTTTTGCCCGACAGTCGTTCCATTTTTTATCCAACTTCCGCTTCTTTTATTTCCCTCTATTCTATTTTTCTTCTGAGCAGAATGTGCAACAAAGGGTCTTTTTAACTGAATCACTGTGCAACTAACACAGAGCGGGCCAAATGTCGCTAAAACCAAGCACAATTCACTGCTTTCCCTTGGATTTGAAACAACATAAAATGGCTTTAAATTTCGATGCTAAAAATTTACTTAACGCATAGAAATTTCACATAAATTACGAATGCGATATCATTCTTCAAATTAACGCGTGAGATATTCCTCAAACATGTGCAATTATTTCCAATAAGTTATTGAAATTAGTAGCAAAATGGAGAGCTGATAGTTAAATTTAAGTTTCAAAGAAACATTCAATATTAAATAAATCAATTCCAAACTAACAGATTGCTTTAAAGTGTTTTTTTTTTTTTCCCTTGCAAACATACAAACTTCATCTCGCACTTGTTCAAAAGTTTCAGCTTCAAGAGGCCCAATTTTGTAATTTCATTTCGTTTACATCTTTGAGTCTGTTTCATTTTTTTTATTTACTACTATTTTAGTGCTTTACATTTATACACAATACATATTCTAATGTGTTCTTATAAAAATTCCTATTTTTATCCTTTAACACTTCTTAATTCTTATTTCTACGTTTTAGCACTTTTAATGCTTCTCTTTTTATACATATTTATGTAGAATGACCTAACGCAGTTAAAGTATAATTCAAGGATGGGGGAGGAGGAGGGGTAGCAATTACAGTCCTTACATACATAAAAAAATACCATACTATGATTGTATAAAACTTTCGATATTAATAGAGTTATAGCGTACAACAAAAGCTGATTTATGGTTAAAGAAAGGTTAAATCAACTAACTTTAGTTTAACTAAATGTGATAGTAATTTCTAATTGCAATAGATGTAACAAAGTACTTTCATGAAATTAATTCAGTATTTTGGTAGTTTTAAGAAATTTCGATTTTTTTAATTTATAACGTAGGCTATGATGATTTATGGTTTAAGAAAGGTTTTAAATCAATCAACTTCAGTTTAGCTAAATGTGATAGCAATTAGATGTAACAAAGTACTTTTATAAGAATTCAGTATTTTTTGACACTGCATGCATACACACAGTAGTTTTTTTTTTTTTTTTTTCAAAATTTAAAATTATAATTTTTTTAAACGCTTCTGAGAACAGCTATCATTGGTTGGCAGCTATCATTGATGTATTTCGTAAAGAGATAGATAAAGAGAGAGAGAGAGAGAGAGAGGGGGGAGAAAAAATTGAAAGCGTTCACAACGGCTGCCAAGAAGTTCTCGGAAAACGGTAAAGATGCCGATGAACGGAAACGAATGTGTGAACAGGCATGGAACAGCATACGTAACGACTCTCAAGAAAGTGCGCGTATTCAATGGAAAGAAAAGCATTAAAAATACTCTGCCCCACAGCACAAGAGAAAGAAGAAATTAAACGGAAAAGAAAAACGCTCTTTCAGATGAAAGGGGGGAAGGTGGTTTCTTCGAAATTTTTACACCGACCGCTTGTGTTGCCGTATAAGAGTCAATGGATCAAATGTCATTCATCACTCATTCCGGCTGTTAATGAGAAAGTGAAACCGGTTACATAGAACCCGCGCCGCCATGAGGCTACAACTGAAAATATAAGCCCCATAATTGTTTCCAATTGCGGGTAGGAAGTCGGATGATTGAGAGTATCTTAAGTTCGGTTTTAATGCATTGCAGATGGAATTCCAGTAAAAGGGTTGGAAGAAGAAATTCTTGCTCTGTTCATATAGTCGCGCCCGGTTATAACGAAATCGAAGGGACCGAATAAAAATTTCATTATAGCTGTAATTACGCCACAAAAAGTTTAATAGAGTAAAATGAAACAAGAAATTGCAACTATTACGTAAAATTGCTGTGGGAGAGCAGTATTTGCGAATTTTTCATTTTTCTTTTCTATTTTTTTTTTTTTTTTTTTTTGCATTTTTCTTATCGGTTATAATAATTATAATCAAGCTTAATTATTAAGCTTTGTTGTACAAGCTTGCTTATTTGATTTTTGCTGAAAGTACAGCACGAAAGACGAATCCCCCCCCCCCCCCCCCGTAAAATTCCGATATTTCTCGATTATTAGAATACAATCTAAAACGTACTTCTTCAAATATCTCAGAAAAACATTTCTGTAGATACTGCGCTTTGCCTTCCCTTGGCAATTCGAAATAATTACGCTTTCTCAGCTTCGCTATAAAGGCGGTAGCGACTGCATTTTAGTGTTGCGATTAATATTTAATAAATGAACAGCGAAAACGCTGGAGAAAGCACCAGTAGCATTCGCATTAAAAATGAATTCATAAATAACACTTTCTGCACTCCTTTATCCAAAAGAAATTTCTTTGATTTAGTGTATGACTAATTCGTGTATTATGTAACAGAAAAGTTTAAACATTTTAAATAAAATATTAAATTTTTATTTCACGACCTAGTACCTACTGAGCTAGCTGTATTTTGTGGCTCTGATCGTTCAACCTTAACAATATTTGCTTCTTTCTAGGTTATTCAGAGGAAAAGGGTTGAGTTGGAATCCATTCACTGAACTACTACTAAGTTACAGAACTCAACTCAGCCCCAACAACTCTCCCCTATTACCCCCCAAAAGAAGTAAAGATTGTCAAGGTCCAACTTGAACATATCTCAGCTATATTATATAAAGCCTAATTTTGTCTAATTGAAATGATAAACTTACGGGGAGAACGTATATAAGCAGTTACAGAGAGAATGGGGTAATACATCCTAAAGAAAATAAGAAGTCTTGTGTCCCAATGACTCTTGCATTCTACAGTTAGCACTTAGGTGTGATGATAATAATAAAGCAATGGAGTAAATGTATGTACAAATAAGTAGTTATAAATACAGATAGCCAAATGCAATCCAAGTTTGTTTTTTTTACCAGTTCCTGTAAATATTATTTACAACCCCAAAGTGAGATTTTTAGTAACGCATCCCATTTAATACTATTTTGTGGGGATGCAAAAAAAAAAAACAACTTTGAAATCAATTTTTCACTACTCTACTCCAGGCACGAAGCAATGCAAGTGAGCCGAGATTATGAAGATTCATTTATGCATGATCTACTGAATAAAAAATGATCAAGGGTTCGGCAGGAATGAAGGTGTGGCTTATCATCAGCCGTGAGAACTTGTACCTTTTAGAAGGAGACGTAACTCTTGGATTCGAACCACCAATAAATCACATTATTTAATACAAGCATTAAGGGAAAGATTATTTTTCAACTAACCCGAAATCTTTCTCGAATATAAATCAATAAGAGAATGAACTGCAAATCCGTTAAATACGAGTAAAAAACGTTAATGATACAGAAAACGAACCGTTTTCCTTTGACGTCTCTTTTTTTTTCTTTCAGTAAAGTCGTTTTAAAATATAAGTTTTTTTAAATAATAGACTAATGTAAAAGTTAGCAAAACTTGCGTTAAAAATTATACTCTTGTAGCTCAAAACAATGTTGAGTCCTATTTCACTCTTTGCACTGAGTTTGAGTTTGACAAATTTCTCTATCTTCAGTCTTTTCAAAGCAGCAAACACTGTCTTGCGAGTTTTTTTCTTGATTGGATAGGCATGAAAAACATCGAGATGTCAAACTATACTCACATTCAGTCTTAAATAACCAGGATAAGGTGTTAAATACGTGAAAAATTCTTGCGCGTGAAAATCACGGATGATCAAATTCACTACTTCTACGTTGTCCGTGGAAATCGTGGGATAAACATCTAGAAGGTTAAATACATTGTATTTACTTCATTTTTCTAAACTTCTTGATTCAATTTCTGAAACTGATTTACTACTATGCCATATTTGCGTGGAGCGTTTTAACCTGGTTTACGAAAATCATCAGTATGATCAAGGACCGGACGTACATCAAAGACATTTCCCAAAATGTTTTGATTTTGGAATGGCCTAAACTGTACAGATGCAAATCTGTACTTATACAGATTTATATAACATTCTGTTCAAATTTACATAGCATGTTTCTAGAACGAGTGGCTTTTTGTCTTCGCATTGTATTCGTCACTCTTTCAAACCTTTCTCCGTTCTATTTGTTTCTTTGCTTTACAATTTTTGCGTTTGTTCATCCATTAGTTATATTTCAGTCAATGTGTGGATTCATAAATTTTCGTCATTCTGTATGCACGCATGCTTTATTTTATAACATGTACTCAAACCGAAGTAAAACTACAAGGATAAAAAGAAAAAACCAATAAAATTACTGGCAGCTTATTGAATGAATTTTGATTTAAATATTTCATACGATAATGATTGAATTGAGTAAATTTTATTTACATATACACCTTTTCTACTAATAACTTGTATGATTTTGGAAAATTACAAAGCAAACTTTTATTGAATTGTGTGGGATAGTTATCTCGGCATGATATTTTGAAAAGATTCGGTGCTTTAAAATAACAAAAATGTGGTTTTAGACTGATCCCGGTTGAAATGGATAATTTCGACATTAAAATTATTAGATTTAGTGCTTTGGAGAGGGAAAAGTTAAATTTGATATATTAATACCTGTGGAACTTGCACCGAGTAGCTTATTGTCTACTTCCAATACACAAATTAATTAGCTCCTTTCTTTTGTGCATATCTGCCTACAAAAAATTACATTCTTATTAACTCGAAAGAATTAGCTTTCATCAAAACGGATGAGACTGATATTTAAATAATTTTCAGCCCTATAATTGATTTTGATCGATGGGTCGATCCGTCCTTTTCATCTTTGCGACCGTTACATCATTCTCGGTTTCAGGATCAGAAAGGAACGATCGCCCGGGGCAATTTCACCACATCTCCTCACAATTATTTCTCTCTCGCTTCACCCCAGTTTGAAGGAACTCAAAATAAGCTGTCCTCTCTCACAATCTGTGTGGCATAGGCGAAGAAATAATGACCCTTCAATTGTTAGCCAATTATTATTGTGTGCGTGTACACAGTTTGCTTTCTTGTCGTTTTTTTCTTTTTTCTTTTTTTCTTTTCTACCTAACTCGCATCTTCCTTTGGTGGATGTCGAACGGAAACTTGTTAGGTAATAACAGTTAATTTTCGAGCCCGAGATGTTCGTCAGAGTGAAAGATCGTAATTGAGCAAAAATTATCCCTGGCAAAAACAGTAGCTCTAGATGAGCACTACATCTACGGAGCTCAAGGTAGAAATATTATTTTTATTACTTTTCATTGTGTTATTTTTCTGAAAATTTTCATTTTCCAAACATTTTTTTTCTTCCAGCGAGTGCATTTTTAATGAATAGGTTTTAAATATTGAGTCGGTGGCGTCGCTACGGGGGGGGGGGGGTCCACCCCGGGTGTTACCCGTCCGGGGGATGACACCCAAAGTGGAATTGCAAGTTTTTGAAAAATATGAAACTAAAATGCATTTTTACGACTACAAATGGGAAAATTTTCCGCGGGAAAACTCACAGATCTTTACTTGTTTTTTGTACATTAGCCCACTTGAAATTTCGTTATTACACAAATGTAGTTGTTTCTGAAAATTGCATGAATTTCATGTTTATTTTTTTTTTCCTTTTGCTTTTGTAGGGGGGTGGGGCACACCCATGCTAGGTACGCCACTGAATAGAATTGATAGTTTTCGTAACTGTCGGTTTTTTGGAAAGTGATAGAGAGGTCAAATAAAAGGAGACAATTTCATCGCAATCTTCCTGTTTAGTATACTGGTATATTGAATTTATGGTCACCTTTTTTCTTGCCATTACCCTATAATAGCACAGTGTCAAAAATGGGATTCTTCAGTGAAAGTTGTGTGACGGTCACATAAAGATCCTCGTTGAATAACGATCACGAAAAGTCACTGTAAAGCCATTAATAGGTTACAGGATCGTACTTTTGTCAGTCCGTGGTGACGTCGCACTATTGAATGTAAAAATGCTGCATAACTCTTGATAAAGATTTTTTGAAAATCAGTATACAAGTTTTTTGAGGATTGATGGGAAAGGACGTTTTTTGAGAATTGATGGTAACTAACAGGAGCCCTGTGCAATTGTGCATTTGTCCATTGCTTGTTTTAGAACGAAGGGTTTTTAGCAAATTCTTCCTTCAACAAAATATCAAAATGTTAGTTTCACTGATTGCATTATAATCATACCATATTATGAAAATTCTGAACTATCAGACGCTGAACGTGTAACAGACGACAAAGCACGAATTTGCATTGGGACACATGCAGAAATATCAAGTCTGTTTAATACATGATTGCTATTCAAATAAATTAATTTGTAATTATATGTCGTATCTTTTCAGAAAAAATATTTTGCACTTAACTGTGCCCAGTTATGGATATAAAACGTAGGTTTAATCAAATCAGAAATGAATTATGCAGTTTCTCTATCAATAGTGTTTCGTACATCAACTTTTCTTGCTCTGTAGGTTTTGATTATCCGCTACCCTTTCAGTGGATAAAGAAAAAGACGTGCCACTTCATTAGCAATGATCCAAACAAAATTTCGCATCAAATACCCGAATAGCCCTAATGTACATCCTGGTACGAGTGCAGGTGTGTGATGTATATAAGTGTGCTCGATGACTTCTTTCATCTGTGTAATAAACACCTGCTCTTCAGTCTAAAACTCTCAACTAATCTCACCTCTTGCTGAGTCATAGTGCCGAAAGAAGAAAATAAATGACGCATGTTTTTTTTTTTCGTTAATCTACGAATCACTGTTTCTGTGAATTATCATCCAAACTAATAGTAATTTTCCCAATTTTTCATCCTACATCTGGAAAAATAACGGTGTATTTTTTATTTCATATTGTTACATGCGGCATTAGCCAAAATGAGTCTCTTCAGAAAGTGAAACGATGCAGTTTCCTTCTTGAAGTACTTCAGTGTTTGCGAACCTTCAATTTACTAATTGATTTTTAAAAGTATATCATCCCATATATAAGCTAATGTATCAGAAAAAAAGCATTCTATTTTATGCAGAGAAATTGACCCTTTCCTACTTTATTATACCCAAAGACAAAGAGAAAATCTTAATGTTACTTTTCCCCCCATTTAATGTGTGGAATAAAGTGATGATTTAGTTAGTTATTAGTAATGCATCGTCTCATGTTCGTCCTTATCTTTTTACCCATTTCATTCATTGATTCCATCTCATTTTTCTTGGGCAATGTTAGCCACAATTGCTGGTCCATATATAGGTAAACCTGTAAAGTTCACCACCTGTCTAAATTGACCCCTTTTGTGTGGTACAAATTTAGTTTTGTATCAACCTCCATAAGTTGACCTCCTGTCCAAGTTGAGCACGAAAGTACGACACCGTTAGTGTGCAACTTATACAGGTTTCACTGAATGATGAACAATACGACAGAAGGTTGTGCACTCAAAACTATTTTTCAATCTAATCAGTTTTAACAGTTCAAGAAACCAAATTATTAGTATTCTCCAACTATTATGCGATTACTTTAAGTTTTCTTATTCTGAATAAGTTGTTTTAAATTGCTTCTTGAAGAGAGAAGAAAATGAAGATAGTACTTTAAACCAGGGGTTCCCAAGCTTATCCTAGTCGTGGCACTCTTCGAACAATTAAAATTTTCTCACGGCACCAATCAATTATCTCTATTGCATGTGTAACTCTTATCTACCTAATCTATCTATACATATGTACATATTTATATATATATGAATAGAACTGTATAAATGCGAATGTCGATAGATAGCCAAGCATTATTTTCATTTATTTGCATGATTTTGAGGAAACAACCAGAAAATATGCAGAAACAGGGTATCCACTGATTATATCTTTCATGAAATAAGGACGACTTCTTGTAGGTTCTTAATGTAGAGGAATGTCATTTCGTGTTTTTGTTTTCTCAAGTGAAATAATATATGAAACCGGGTGAGACTTTTATGAGTAACTACGGCACTTTTTCTGTTTACTTTGCAATTAAGGTTTGATATCGTGGACTATCTCTACGGCACCCGAGGGTGTCGCGAAACCCACATCGAGAACCCCTGCTTTAAACCATTTCAAAACCTTTTTTTTTTAGTACCAATTCTGAAATTAGGTCATAAATTAAGACCATCTATATTTATGATATTTTCCGAACTGTCGTTAAACTTCTTCACTTTACTTCTTCGCTTACTGAATTATCCAGAGTTCATTGCGGTGTCAAAATGTGATCCCATTCCACTGTCTCAATCGCATGTGAAAAGAGCGAAAAGGCTCATCCACAGTTTAGTCCTTTCTACTTTTCGGACAAAACAGGACACTGTCGAACGATTTGGGACACCACCAACAATACACCCAAAAAGAACCGCATTTCGGTTGTTCTAACCGACGACAATGTAACAGGAAGGCAGGTTCATCGTGGCGCGACTAAGAACTATTATGCCAGCTCGTCTGTTCGGCCCACCCCTCTCCCTCGTCTTTAATTGGGTCGTTCCCTCATTGCTATTCTTGACCACCCTCGCCGATTATTATTTTTTTTCTCTCTTCTTCAGCTATTTATTTAATTTTATTTCTTTTTTTTTCTTCTTACCTTTCCTTCTCAACGCTGTCACCAGCGTTCCTTTTTGTGCGTGTTCAGTGGACCTGACGCTGCTTCTCTCTCTGTTACGTTCGAAATAATAATAATATACGAGGTATAAAGAATGGAGGGGTTGAGATTCAACCTCGGACTGTGTTCTTTATTATTATCATCATTTTTCTTTATTTATGGAAGATTGATGAACACGTGCATGCATGAGTTGTTTCCATACAATTGATAAAGGCTTATTAAAGCCGTTTTCAATTATTTCATTTTTGACATTTGAAAAACTTCATTCAAATGCTCGCACTACAATTATTTACTGCCTGCAAAAATTTCTAACAAACACAATTACGCTGCAATTACATTTAATCAAATCAGATACCTCTAAATTCTATTGTGCTTCAATGTTTTTTATGCTAATCAATAATTACTTTTAATCTGTTTTCGAAGATATTTCTATTTTATTATCACTGGAACGGAGAATTAAAATAATTTGATTGACCTACTCGCGTGTATATTTATTTTTAATTGTGCATTGAATGTAATGCTATCTTTTTTCTGCTCTTAATTAATTCTTAATCTCCTACTTTTTGGAAACCAAATTTTAATTCCATAGTGATGTGAAAAATTTATTGCTTGCCAAAGTTTCTGTTTGATTTTTTTTTTTTTTTTTTTACAATTGAATCATGATTGAAAATTTTTGAGGTTGTTGAAAACGAATAGAGCTGTTCAATTTTAAAAAATTCAAAACTTTCGAAAATCTCAATTTTGTAATTAAATGTAACTGCAAATTTTTAGCAATTGTCATTTTAGAAGGAGATTAACACTTATTAACACTTACACAGATTTAATATAAAGCACAATTACACTAATTATAAAGCTATAGAAAAATCCAAGAGAATTTTTGCGAAAAGAAAATTAGCATATTAGGATTCCACAAACGTTTATATCGGCTTTTTATTGCAGAAATATCCCGGTAGAAGTGAATTGAACAAAAAAAAAAAAAAAAAAAAAAATGTCAGAAATGTAACTTACTGTCCAACCTCGGATTGTGTGGAATTTTCAAACATCCATATAAGACGAATCTATCTGAATGAGGGGAAAAGTAAAAATTTGATGCCGGTATTCCGCTCATTTGAATGAGATTCTGCTTCTGCAAAAGCTGGCATCGCTAAAAAATAATAGATTCGTCCATTTCCGGCTGTGAAACGGTTTTTCTTTCCATACAATCCGTGGTCAGACAGTATAATTATGCAACTTTTCACTGCTTACGATGAAAGAATAAAATGTAGTCAAGAGCGTAAAATGCAGCATATTTTACGCACAAAATCACATTTTTCTTAATTTCTTGAATTGAGGAAATGGATAGGATTGAGAGTGGATCATTTTAAGTTTTGAGTAAAACGTGGCGAAAATGCAAAACTATTAGTGAGCTTTCGTTGAAAAGCTTTATTAAATCTTTTTATATTTAGAGAAACACTTGCCAGGGCTACTATAGTACCATCTTTTACCCCAAAACTGATGATTACCATCTTTTACCACAAAACTGATGATAGTTTATTCTACCATTTGCAACAGTTATATCCAAATATTTTAATCGTGACACTTACTCTTTTGCTAAGCTCTGAACGTGTTTTGCTCGATGTCGATATAGACAGTTCTTCCGTTTGTGTAATCGATTTAGGTAAGAATATTCATCGTAATGATGTCTACTGAGTAGACTATAACGACTACTTCGTCTTGCAGCAGTCCATGTCGATCTAAATATTTGTTAACCTTTTGACCCGAATATACTCGTGCTGGGCTATAGAATTTGCATGGTGCTGCAGCACGATAGGTACTTGTAAAAAAAACGGCTCCGCATCTCCACTTAGTATTTCATTTTGTATTTATTCTTCAATCTAAAATCCCATATTATATTGTTGCTAACGACAAGGCCAGCATATTTCATAAAACATGTTCTTCGTGAAAGCAGTATTAACTACAAACATCGGAAGTCGATTGAGGGAAAAACAATTAGACAAATTTTTCAGGATTTTTTTTTTTTTTTCAAAAGTTTTTATCAATTTTACTTGTCTTATCTGGCAGATAAAAGTTATAAAACAATAATTATCACTCTTAACATGCGATGAAGACGAAACAAAAACAATGTAACTGCAGTTGAATAAATACCTTTGCGCATGAAAAGTAAAAATAAGACATAACAACGTATAAAGTTGCACAAAAATTGCATATTACTGCATGTGTCTTTTCATCACAAGCTTTCTTATTTTGCATTGAAAACTGGTGGTTCTTTGTAACCTCGAAACACGTATATGCAGTAATCTGCAATTTTTATGCAATTATACGTTCTCATTTTTTGTTTTTACTGTAACTGCAGTTCTATCCATGACCCTGACATTGGAAACGTAATGCCAGATAAAAGCAAAAACCTACTACCCCCCTCCCCCTCTATAGCACAAACAAACCATACTATGTTCATTTTTTGGTCGAGAAAAAAAGAATTGCAAAGCAATTTTTATTGCGACGCCTAAATGTTTTGAAAGAAAGCAGCTCTTCTCGAAGAAAATATCAGAGAGAGAACGAGAGATGGGGGTGACAGGTGACAGAGCAGCAGCGGCCTCCCCGCCGCCGCCGCAGATGTGTCAGGGACCTTCGCGGAGGAAGTGTCCGACGCGCGCCGCATACCTAATCGCGTCACCCCTCGGCCCCGTGCTGCCGCTAGCCTTGGGAAAGAATCGCGGCCGCTTCGAACTTCGCGGAAAAAACAAAAGCCTCTCCAGCCTTTGGCTTTTGGTGAAGTACAAATTTTGGATCAGGCTCATAGAAAAAGTGGTTTATTCTTTTTTACTTCACTATTTTTTCAAAGTTATTATTATTATTTATTTTTTTTTTCCAAATCAACTCCCTTTTATTACTTTTTTACGTTTAAGAATTTCACTCCGAAAAATGACAGATTTTAATTATACATAGACTGGTGAGTCCTAAAATTTAAATCACACTGGGGACTCTCACTCTAGGGACTAAATGATGTCACATTTCTTTCAGTAAATGTGGCCTCCCTACTGTCATAAAATGTCCCACTTCATCTAACGCCCTGCCATCCCCTTGTCACATGCCACGCTGTTTTCCATAAGCACATCATTATAAAAATATGTAACGTCACACTTCTTGTTTCCCCCTCCCTTCTCCTTTTTACAAACTTACACTTTCACGGACCCCTAAACTCCTTTAAGCGTGACATCACTTGTGGACGACCCCTCAATTTTTAGCTGGATTCCTTTTTTAAGAAACAGATAAAGTTACTGCTTACTACTGAACTTTGTTATAATTACTTTTATCAATTTTTATGCATTTTTTTGAGGATTTTTTGAATACGAAATGGTCAACTTAATTCGTAAATGAATGATTTTTTCTTTCGATAATTCTCACTCATACTTCTCATACTCTTTCCACACATTTAACAGTACTTATTAAAAAGCCCAAGTTACATTTAACTAACAAAAGAAGAAAAAACTAGTTTTGTATGATGTTGATGGAATTTTGCACTTCATTTAGAAAAAGGCAAACGAATTTTTGAACCCTAATTCATTCCTTTTACCTTAGGCATTTTCACAATATCTGTTTTTAGATTTGATGCTTATTCTTTTTCATTAAAATTTCTATTCCTATTTACTATTTTTTCGCCTACTAATCTTTGTATTTGCTTTCTTCTACGTATTAAGATTCATAAATATTCTATTTCCCCTTAATTGGTGTTTCGATTTCTCATTTTTGTTCTCTTTCTATTTACATTACTCAGTTTTATTTAGTTACCAGTCATAAGTATTTATTTCTTTCAGTACACCAAATGTATTCTAATGCTTGGTATATTTGTCATTCTTATTTACTTAGTTTTTATCTAAATTTATATATCCATTAATATTTCTTTACCGTACACCATACCTCCTCTTCAATTATATTTTTATTCCTTTATGTATCTCTATCCGTAATTTATGTTCTTAAACCAAACCAAAGCCGAAACTCCACAAGGTGCAGCATGCAACAAGTGTTCGGTGCGTGCTCGGATGCTACATCGCGTGACACGACCCATCACTAATACTTCCTGCCACCAGTGTTAATTGGAGGCTGAAAAAACAAGAAAAAGTTAAGAGGGAACAATATAAAAAAATGTAGTGTTGGGGTTCACCATCAATCTGCTTATTTTTTACTTTTCTAAATATATAGTAGATCCACGCTCGACTTTCTCACAGTACGCCGCCCTTTTTACTGCCTGGACAACCGAATTTGCGAGCCATTTTCGTTGGCAATGACCACTGCCAGGAACAATGCAAAGCAAGGGGGGTGCGATTAAGACGCATTACCTTCAGCATCGCAGGTAATTATTATGGGAGTTGTGCTGTCTTTAAGGTCCGGCTGTAAGGCCTGTCACAGACGTCGCTCACGCAACGCAGCTTCCGGAGTTCTTGTTGGTGGGATTGTTTATTTCCTTCGCATGGGCCCGAGTTTTTTTTCTTTTTGCCTCTGCTGTCTTCTGGTCTTCATTGTAAAATAACTAAGTAAGTGAAAAAGAGTTTGGCGAGGATTGTTAGTCGTTTCCGATTGTAGTGTTGATGGTCTTGAGTGGCGGTGTATTTTATGAGCAGCCTTGGGTGCTCATAAACAATAGGCTTAATTCAATGGTCTGCGATTTTGTATCTCTGCGGAGAAAGAGTTAAAATTTATTTTTATTTTCATAAGAAATAATTGACGACTCAAAAATAGCTATAATTTTTTGAGTAACAGATGGCATAAGAATACAGTTACTGTTCGATTTATTGACATCACAAACCACATTCTGATTAACAGGGGTGTGCACAGAAATTTTGGGGTCCCCGTCACAAATGACTTCTACGGGCCCCTCTCCCTATTGTCCAACAAGATTTCACCCCTCTTTTTGATCATCTCGAACCCCCTTCAAGGTTGTTGCCCGGGCCAATTAGTGTCCCTTCTTCCCCCACCCATGTTCACGCCTCTGCTGACTAATCTGCCGATTTTACGTCTATGAGGAGAAATAGTTTAATAATTTTAGTTAAATCATCGGAAATTCAACGAAATAACAGTAATTTAACGAAATGAAGTAGCGGTTTTTCATTCAAAAACTTGCTACTTTTTCTGACATAATATTGCTTAACAAATATTGAAGTACTTCAACAAACCTGTTGAAAGCTAGAAATGTAAGTAAAAAATGCCATGTATAATTCATATTTCTCCCTGCACATACACCTAATTGTGTGTGCTGCTTTTATACATCTTATTTACATAAAACGCATAATTTCTTTCAAGTTACTTTCAAAAATAACAGGAGGAACGTGTCAATTTAACTATGTGTTGAGCATCAACGGGTCTCTTGAGCTAGATTCAGAATGGGACTGCGGCGGAAACAAAACAAAAAAAAAACGTTTCATAGATTCTGTGGTTGAGCAATGCTTTCAATATTTCATCTTTAAACTGTGTGTGCTAGCGCAAAATTTGAGTGCCTGGTATTTTTCTGTTGTTGCTTATGGTTTCAATTTTATTTCAGGTAAACAGACCTCTTACGATGAAGAAAGAAGGCATCCAGACCAGGAATCGCAAGCTTTCATCGAAAAGTAAGAAAAAGAAAGGTGGTCTTGCAATCCCGGAATGTCTGAAGCCCCTCGACAAGCCCTTCTCCAGCTTTGGCCCTGCGGGACAGCTCGGCTCTATGTCCTCAATGTCAGTGACCATGAACCATTACATGCATCAGGGCAACATGCCCATATCCATGGCGGGATCCTTCGTCACGTCGCCGCCCATGCACATGAACAGCGCCCCTGGACTCTCTAGCCTGTCCCTCAGCTCGAGCGGCGCCCCCCTGCAACTAGGCACAGGTGGCCTAGGTTTGGCGACCTCCAACAGCATGGTAGGGGCCATGGCTTGACATAGGGCTCCGCCACAGCCGAGCATCGGTTGTTGGGATGTCGGTCATAGACATCATCACGACAAACTCGCCTCGTGTGCGCAACTCTGGACTACTCAATTTCCGAACTCTCTGTCCGGGGAAGGGTCGTCCCCCCTGTGTTCCGGGCTGGTGGACTACAAAGAATGATTTTTTTTTTTTTTCATTCGAGTCAGAAAACTTATGTTTGAAAAGAATGCCGATACGTTTCGCTGAAAATAATGGTTCGTTCCCGGGCGCTAGCGGATATAAATACTGGAAAAGTGCTTTCCTCTCAGCTGAAGAATTTTGAGTGAAGTCTCTTTTCTATGCCAACCCAGTGACTCGAACGTGAATTTTGAATCACGCACATGTCCTGAAGTCCGTTTATTTTCAAGTACTCATACCATCCGAACGCAGATATCAAATTCACTGATACGTCCGAAAGCGAACCATGGACACACGGAAGTGCGATGCCTGTGTTTGACAATTCAGCCGGATCTGATATTGAACTGGCCGGACTGATAAAGAATCTGGATTGTGTTAAGAGCGGATAAGTCTTCCGAAGACATGGTTGTACAATGTAGTAAGGACTCTGTTGCCAAATCCGGCAATTTCTTAGGAACAGACACTGCAGTCTTTGAAAGACTTGTGAATAATTTTTAACTTGAATATTTTTGTTGTCACGTTTTCTTTCATCATGTGTGTTGTTTTTCTCATCATTGTCAGGTCATGATCAAAGACGGCATTTCATCATTTTCAGCTACACGAAGAACAATTACCATTACCTTCAAAACAAACCCTCAGAGTTTTACATATTTAATATTTATTTCAACCATTTTGTTTCGAAGAAATTCCCGAGTTTACAACTCAGCATTTAGATTCCTGTTGCTTAACTGGTTATTGTTGATTTTTCATTCATGTTCACTTTTAACACATCAATTTTTAAATGCATTTTGAACATAAATAACATTTACAAACGGAGTTTACTGATATTTTTACATCGAAGAGTTTTAGTTCTTTAAGTTGGAAATATCAACAGCAGTTTAATTCATAAATCAGCAATGTAATATAGTTACAAGTTTATGTTTTCTACTTGATAAGAAAGTATTAAATTAACTGCAATATTTTTTATGCTTTTTTTTTTCGTTAAAAGAATGACAGGGTAGTTTATAAATTCGCATTTATTCTTGTATCCCAGAAAATATCTATTTGTAATTTGTGTTTGTCTAACATTAAATTATTGAAAAATATGCAATAAGTTTCCCGTTTAGTGTTTTTGTAAAATTTTGATCAAATCACAGCTCTTCAAATGTATTATGTGTTACGATTAATTGAGAGAAAAAGATATTATGAATATTTCTATGAACAAATAATTTATTTTATAAATGTTCTTGTATGCAATAAATATGGCTTCACAACCTTAGTACACGAAATACTTTTATTTTTAAAAAAGATTAGCAGTAAATTTGCTCTTCAAAAAAAAAAAAAAAAAAGGGGGGGGGGGGGGGGCGGGGGGTAAGGGGGTGTTTATTATGAGGCAAAGTGAAAAAAAAATATTTTTCTAATGAAATACTTTCTATTTGATTGTAAAAACTATTTTTGATCAAATTAATGAGTAAATAAAAGGATGAATGTATAAATGAAAATGTAATGAAACAGTAAACGAATAAATAAATTAATTAATATGTGAGAAAAAATAAATGAGTGAATAAAATAGTACATAAAGAAGAAAATTGGTGAAAGAATGAATAAATAGCTGAACTTTTTTTTTTTAAGATAGCAGAAGGAGCAGCAAAATTTTTTGTTCATTGTCATAATGAACAAAGTTCTTGGGTAACATACTTTTTGGTACTTAAGCTTCTGAAGTAGCTCACTAAAACAGTAAACAAACGACTTTTCTATACCTTCTGATTTAATTTCTTTCAAAAACAAAAATGTACTTAGTCTACTATGGTTGTGAGCTCCCTTAATAATTTATGAAAAAAAAAAAACTTTGTTTCTTTTATACCAGCACAAAAGCAAGAGATTCTACCTAAATACAAACGAATTAATGTGTAAAAATAGTTTACTGGTCTTGAAAGGTTTTCAGTCAAACTGAAAATCTCAACGCTTGTAAATAAACAGTAAGAGATCCCTTATTTGATTCAAGATGAAAATTTCATTCAATTGCACAGAATGGATGAAAAATATTAAAGCATTCAGAGAAATATATTGCCTGGTCAATGCTTCATTCTCCTGTTTTTTTTTTTTTTTTTTTTTTAAATAGCAAATCGAAAAATTTTGCATTTTCAAAGTTCAAGTAAAATGGAAAGTTTTTCGGTTATGCTCAAGATTGGAATTTCTTTTTTTTTTTTTAAAGAAAAACTCATTTGTTTTATTGCGTGAAATATAAAGTTAAACTCTTTGAATATCTTTATTAAAAATGAAACGATGATTAAAAAAATCTCAGTATGTGTTATTGAAACTTTATTGTAAATATTAATTTATGAAATAACTCACGAGATTTTATTGCGTTAAACTATGTTACTCTTGAAAAAGAAAAAGAAAAAAGAGTGTAAGCGATACTATATATATATATATATATATATATATATATATATATATATATATATTAAATTGAGACAATTCATGAGCTAGATAACTTTCTTGCTGATGCAATTTCATAATTTCCAAAATGTATTGTGGAATTACAATGATAGCATTACACCAATGTACAATGTACTCGCATACATCTTTAAAAACAAATATTGCGAGCTTTTTTGCTTTCAAACACGGAATGAATGCAATATGTATTAAATTGAAACTACCCTTGTTAAATTTTAAAAAGTCGAACAAATATGGAAATTGGTAGACAGTTCAATTTGTAAAGTAATGCAAATTTGGGAAAAAAAAAGAACTCATTGAGCTAATGAAAAACGGTTATAAATGCATTGTATTTGTTAAAAGCAAATACTGCAAATTAAAAATACAAATATTCAATACAAGTGCTAACAAGTGTGAAATTAACAGAAAAACTAAAAGAAAACAAGTAATAGTTTCCCAACATTCTTAAATATTGAGTAATTTAGTTTAATTTCAAGCTTTATTTCAACATTATGAAAATTTAGCACGATTAGATAACATCTTTAAATAATAATAATAACAAAGAAATCCGAATAATTTACACTTTTCTTAAATTTACAACCTTTTTCATGACATTAGTATAAGTAAGATTTTTGAGAAGAATTTTCTAAATCATTTCTCGATAATTTTATTCTAGTCCTATAGACGAATTACAGAAGCACAAAATTCAATGAAAATTGAGTACATATGCACATTTTTCGAAGCCACGGGAATATATTTTTGAGTAAGCTTTCGTGCAGAAGAAACATAAATGTCCCCCCCCCCCCATAACTTTACTCTAAAAAGACATAACTTGTGAGTAGAAATAGAGACGATTGAAAAATATAGCTCTAACGTACCTTCATTTCTATACGCAGCAGTTAACTCCTTGCAATATGTAAAATTTCGTAGTTTCGTTTGCAAATTAGTGTCATCAATCTGCTTTTACGTGACCTACAAAAATTATCAGTCTTACTTTAGAATGAAACAGCAATAGAACGGTTGTTAAATTCTGTTTAAAAACTTCTATGAATTCTATTACAGCACAAAATAAATGCTTGACTTGTTAATTTTTTTTTTCTTGTTTTGTTTTTAAAATGTTGTATATTTGTATATGTTTTCCGACAGAAGTGCAATTCTAGTTTTATTATAATTTCTCTCTATTATTAATCTTGAAGTGATAAGTTTCAAAAGGGGATCTCTTTCTGCGAAGATTAGAGACATGTTCCGTATCTCATTGTAGTTTGGCTGACTGTATCTTTTCATACTCGTAATGTGCATTAATAATATATATATAAATATATATATACATATATATATATAGAAAAGTTCCTTCTTTAATGACTGCATACTGATGTACATAAATCATTTCATCTTGCACCAATAAAAACAAAAGGAAGGTGGTATTTTGTAGTTTTGTTTTCTTAATTTCTTGTTACAAAATCACTTTTTTAACATTAAAAAAAAAAAAAAATACTTCGCATGGAAAGTGCAATTGCCTGAATTTTATCGATGTTTACTTATGTGATGCATTAAAATGTTTAACTAAGCAAATAATTATATTTAAACTGAAAGCCTACTTATTCTTTCATAATTATTCAAATTATAATCGAAAAAAAAAAAAAAAGAACTATAAGATTACTTGGAAATTTGCTTTGAAAATTACTGTACATAAAGGATGAACAGTATTGATGTATTTCATATTAAAATTTGCAGTGCAACATTATTTGTTGTTTTTAGCAGTAAACTTATACCTTCAAAAAAAGGCAGGAAAAGTTTCACTTTTTTTTTCATAGGGCAAACTGAAAAAAAAAAAAAAAAATAAATAATATAATATGTTCGATTATAAAAAATATTTTTGGCCGATTTAATGAGTAAATAAAAGGATGAGTGAATAAATGAAACTGTAATGAATCAACAAAAGAGCAAATAAAAAAATAAACTAATTAATGAAAAACTAATTGAATGAGTGAATAAAATAGTGAATGAAGAAGAAAATAAGAGAATGTATGAATAAATAACTGCATTATTAAATGAAGGAAAAGGTAAATGAATAAAGGAATACATAAGTAATTTAATAAATAATTGAATAAGTAAAGGAACTGAACCATTTTACTTTGCTCCATCCACTTTTCCTCACATGCACTTAATTAACTGCGTAAAACATTTAAAATACAAATAAGATTAACATTAACCAAATAAAAACTGCAACTATTATTAGTAGGCCTCAATTAAATTTAAAGTGTTAATTACACTAATTTTACCATTTTATAATAATAAAAATATTTTTTGACTTACAACAAAATATTCCAATATGAGAATCAATTTTTGAAAATTGTTTGTAGTACTATATGCTTTATTTTTCAGAGATAACGTTTTCCTGACTGGAACGTAAGTTACTATATAGTTAAAATATTACCAGACAGGTGTCGCTGAAAGCTGTAAATTTTTAACCGTTTCACCCACATTCCCCTCCTTATATTTAAGTTTATAACTTGAAACTTTTACAGGTAACACATTATTAATGATTTTACAGATTATCTTTCGAAATAAAAATATATATAGGGGAATGTAGGGCAAAGTGAAATAGTTGAAAAAACTTACTTTTTTCAAAACAAACAAATCGGAAATGTGTTCTGAAAACTACGGTACATAAAGAAAGAACAATATATTTTATGATAAAAGTTGCATTGAAACATTATTATTTTTATTTTTGGCAGTAACTTTGTAGCCAAAAAAAATGTAGAAATTTTTCATTTCTTTTTTTCATGGGGCAAAGTGAAAAATAAGTTATTTTTCTAATGAAATATTTTTAGTTCCATTATAAAACATATTTTTGATCAAATGAATAAGCAAATAATAGAATGAATGAATAAATGAGGAAATTATTAAATGAAGGAATGTAAATGAGAAATAATTAATATACAAATACGTAAGTGATTTGAAAAAAAAGGAAGATTGAATAAGTAAATGCAATGAACTGTTTCACTTTTTCTTTGTCCCATCAACTTTGCCTCGGATGTACTCGATTAATTGTAGAAATCATTAAAAATAGAAAAAAGCTTAAAATTAAACAAATAAATACTGCACTCTGCATTAGTAGGTCTCAATTAATATTTAAAATGTTAATAACAAGAACATTGTCATTTAATAAAAATAAAAATAATTATTGAATTACATTAAAATATTACAAATGAAGTGGTTTTTTCGAAGGGGGAAAAACAATAATCAGAAAGCCCTTCCTACGAATAAATCGTTATTAAATATACTAAAAGCATTCTCAATGCAAAATAACTTTCACTTGCTAACTTAATTACACATATTTAAAAAGAAACAGTTTGATAATTAATTTATTTATTAAAAGTGCTGAATATTCTTAAATTTTATTTATTTATTTTGTTTATTGATGTACTTTAATTTTATA